>NC_089225.1:33405472-33705472 GCF_963924675.1 Phocoena phocoena | reverse complement strand
AAACAGAAAACAATGAATTAACAAACTTACGCTGAATATGAATGAACTGCTTTGGCTGTTTAAACTCTCCTTTGTACAAGCGATTGTAATAGTTGACATTGCTCTCTGCCTCAGGAACTGGAATGACCATGCTCTCTTTTTTTTCTCTGAACACTTGCTGTGCTGAAATAGCTCGCTGTAAATGATGTTCCTGGAAAATGTAAATTAGGCAACATGAGTTGTTTTAATAATGTCAATTCAATGCAAAATTCTATTTACAATTTACTTTGTTTAATAATTGCACAGTGCTTTAAGAATCAATTCTAAACAGTTCCTTTGCCACAGACCTTCAGAAAACATTGCTATCATTCTCCCTTAATACTTGTACTCATACTGATACCATGTTAGATGATTACAATTTTAATAAGTAGGATTTTTAAAAAAAAGATTAAATATTCACAAACTAGAATTTAACATCTCAAGAATTTAACATTGCAAGAAAATCGATCCCCTGTTTGCTAAATTAATTGCGGTGTTTATCACCAATAACAAGATGACAGAAAAACATGCAAATAACAGGAAAAGAATTTGTATCACAGATTTTAAGTATCTTCTGCATTTATATACCTCAAACTTCAACAGTACAAAATTCTGAATAAATCAAAGAAAAGATAAAATTATATTCAATAGACTATATTACTATCACGGCAGGAAATATTTTTTAACAAAGGTGAAACAAAAAGTTCTTATAAAATACACCCAGATTCTAGTAACTTTTCATTACCTCCACCACTTAATGGACACTTTCTCCCTTGACCCACTATGGACCATTCCCAACAAAGCACCTTTACCTTGTGGAAGGCAGTAAATTAGGTCATGTCATTCCCCAAAGGATCCCCTTCATATTTAGATTAAAGGTTAAAATCACTCAACGCTTACAAGGCTTTATACCTCTCTGACCTTATTTCCTACTTTTCTCCTTCCAAACTTTATTCTAGCCACACTTCTCCTCTCCTTTAAGGTTCCTAAATATCCAAATGGATTGTTTCTGAAATTCCTTCAAGTCTCATGTCATCAGAGAGGCCTTCTGTTATTTCCTTACCTAAAAGAGTACTGGCATATACCCAGAGAAAACCATAACTCAAAAAGACACACGCACCCCAATGTTCACTGCAGCACTATTTACAATAGCCCAGTCATGGATGCAAACTAAATGCCCACTGACAGACAAATGGATAAAGAAGATGTGGTACATATATACAATGGAATATTACTCAGCCTTAAGAAGGGACAAAACTGGGTCACTTGTAGAGATGTGGATGGACCTAGGGACTGTCAAACACAGTAAACTTAGTCAGAAAGAGAAAAACAAATATCATATATTAATGCATATATGTGGAATCTAGAAAAATGGTACAGACGAACCTGTCTGCAAGGCAGAAATAGAGGCACAGGCGCAGAGAACAAATGTATGGACACCAAGGGGGGAAGGGAGGGGATGAATTGGGAGATTGCGACTGACATATATACACTAACTAACATGTATAAAATAGATAACTAATGAGAACCTGCTATATAGCACAGGAAACGCTACTTCACTTCGTTGTGCGGTAGAAACTAACACAACATTGTAAAACAACTATATCCCAATTAAAAAAAAAGAGAGAGAGTACTGGCTATGCTGCAATGCATAAATTAAGATTTATTTATCAGCAGCCATCCTCTCAACACATTTCAGAGTACCTGGCAGACACCAGATACTACTCCCGTCCCTGAGAATTATGAGTGAATGAGAGACAGACTTTGCCATTAAGGAACTTAGGTAGTGAAAGAGAGATACCTGAGTATGCGATCTGAGCTTGACAAGTGTATCTCTTTTCAATTAGTCAAACCACTCGTTTTGGGAGGATAAAGATGTCCAAAGAAAGTAAAATGTAAACTAAGAGTTTTAGGATCAACAGGGATTTTTAGCAAGGCAAAAGAGGAGAAGAAGAAAACAACTCAGGCAGAGAAAATAGAATATCCAAAATGGACAAAAGCCCAGAGACAGTCAATAAAAGGCAAATATTGAACAAAGGGACATGAGGGTGGGTGCTGGTTTAGATCTGAGAGTTTCTTCACCTTCAGTGCAAGGAAGAAATATGTTTTTCTTCATAGGGTAGAATCCCAAGTTGGAGCACTAAGTAAATTTCCCCATATAAAAACTACTATTGATTTAGTTAAAATCTATTAGTACTCAAAATTTTGAGTCGTCTAAGAAGTTGTGATGGGATCAAACATGCAAACAAACAGCATCAAGAAACTAGGAAGCCAGGCCTTGACTGAGGTTGGCAATCTCTAACATTATTTAAGCCTATACTTTCCTATTACCTTCATGATATTTCACCTCTCCTAGTTAAAGAAAGTGATGCATAATGCAATGCTACCCTGCATTTATATGTTTTACAGCTCTCGAAGTACACCCACAATCACATGTCTATTAGCTCCTTACAATCTGGGGACACAGGCGTAGATATTATCTCATTTTGTAAATGAGACTCAGGAATCAAGTGACTTGCTCTTAGCAAATAGGAATGATATGTAAGAGAGCCAAATTTCAGGACTCTGATTCCAGTGTTCCTTGACTATTCCATCCTTATTAGAAAAGTATGACAGATAAAAAAACATGTTCTTGTAATGCTAATAATCTACAGACACAGGTAAAAAAAGGAAACTGAGCACATTTTTTATTTGAAGAGATTCTTTTGATATATATTTGACTTTGCCCTAAATACATTTTTAGGTATTATCCAATTTTGAAATACATCCTTAATAGATTAAGATTTAACATTAATTTTACAAATGAAAAAACTTAAAAACAGATCATGGATGACTCCCTTCTTAACGCGGCCTACAGATGACAGATGCAGCCAGAAATTAAGAGGCCAGATCATGACACCTCCCCCATTTTAATCTACAGACTAATCAGTGGCAAACATACAAAAGGCTCAAAGTAGGTACCAGTTTTGATTTGTCATTTTATTGGGGGAAGATGTTGACAGGAGTAATGCTGATTCCTTGTTACATGCTGCATCATACACTGGTGAGGTTACCTAATTTTTAAAAATAACTAAAAACCAAGCACTACCTAATTTCCTTTCCTTTAAAAAAGCATGCCTTTGACCCACTAACTCCACTAATGGAATTCATCAAAAGGCAACAAACAAATGGGCAGCACCGACTAAATGAAAATGCTCACCATGGCACTGTTTATAGCACCAAAAAAAAAAAAAAAGTCTAAATAGCAATAAATACAGACTTAGTACATCTATTATGTCATATCCATAAAATGGAACTCTTAGGTAGTAGAAAAAAACAACATAATTTAGACCTCTATTGACACGAAAAAAGCCTGGAAGAATAAAGAATAGAACATTCCACAAAATGCTGTAAGTATTTCTTCTTTGTCCCCTTTTGCAGTTTCAGAAATTTTCTATAGTAAATAGTAAATCTACATTTCTTCCATAAACTAAAAAAAAAAAAGAAAAATGCTATAAAAGTTTAACATCCTAAATGAAAGGACTCTCCACCAAAATACACAAAAATCACTTCTCATGGTTACTTTGACATTCTGAAATACCCTTTTGAAACCTACCATATTGTACCTAAACACGTTTTGTGTTTCCCTAGAAATATTATACTTTCTCTGTACTTTATACTTTTCCTAGTAACACATGAAATTACATGAAAAGCCATTAAACGCAAACTAAAAGATGCTAAATAATTAATGACTTCTAGTCATGTATAATAAGTATCAGGCACAATCCTACAGGGACAGAGTAGAAATATTTTTTCTTTTGGAGATGAGCACACTAAGACTCTATGATTTCTATGACGGAAATCAGCAGGACTGAAATTTGAATCATTATTTGTATGTCTCTTTTCCATCTTGCCAAGCTCATGCCCCAATTTGTAGGGTTTCAGAAGGTATTGGGTTAGGCTGCATACAAAGTCAAACATTATTTGTTGATGTTTTAAAAATTTACACCCAAAATTCCCAATTAAAGATACCTGACTGAATAATACATTTACCTACTCTACCTCACTATAATAGTAAACTTACTAGTAAAGGACTAAGAAACTTTAAAAGCCACTATAACAAACTGAATTAGAAATGAGCCATCAGCACAAAACAGAATACCGCAAAATTCTGGGAGATCAAAATCAAAAGAGGAAGTTTCAAATCCTTGCAGAGAAGAAAAAGATAAAAACTGAGACCACCTCACCTATCCTGCAGAAAACCAAATGATGGGGATTTTGAAACACTAGCTAGAAAGAGCCAGAATGAGACAAGTTATTCTCTGCCTACTCCTCAAAAGCAGATCATGCTACACAGTCTACACAGACAAAAAAGGGAACCATTGAACTAGGAATGTTGTGAACCACCCCAAATCCACAAAAAATGAACAGAAGAAAACCTAGTAAGTCTAGTACTATTATTAAAACCCAAAAAACGAGATTCAACTATACATCTAATAACGAACTCTCTCTACTCCAAAGTGGAGGTGGAGAAGAAAACTTTAAGAATGTCCCACACTTAAATATCCTCGAAAGAAACACTTATGAATATGAAAAAAAAAAGTCACCTGAATAAGAAACTTAAAAACTAAAATCAGAGAAGGGGGCAAAAAACTCAGGGAAAAAAAATAGCAAGAGTTGACTGAACTCAGGAAAGAAAGAAAAAGACAATTACCTCAGAGATGAAAACTAAAATTACTAGAAGCCCAATGCAAAATGTACTCAAAGACATAAGTGTGTTGTATAAAGGCTGTCAAATAATCAAGAGAATAAAAATAAGATGAAAAAAGAACTAAAATGAGTAAGAAAGAAAATGATAGGATACAAAAACAGGCAAAGAACAAATGACATTGATATAATTGGAGTCCTTGAAGAAAGAACAAAAAATGCAACAGAACTAGTATTTAAGATACAAGATATGAATCTACTTATCCAAAAAAAGCCCAACAGGGAGCAAAATGGCACACAAGAACTTGCATAACCAGACAAGATCTGATACTGTTTGGAGTAATCAGGAGAAAACATTCTGCTCACAGCTTCTCCCTTGGGAGGGAAAGAGAAGACTGGAACGTGTGTCTAACATTCCAGCTTTTTGGGAAGTTGCCCAAGGGACTATCTTCTGTCTCACTTAACTCAGAAGGCTGACTGAACCAGCATTCTTTGGATGCCTGGGGGTTGTGGAGAACAAAAAGAACTTAAGAGTCTTGCTACAACACCAGAAAACTTGCAGTACCACTGACAAACACCAGAGGGAGCAAAAGATTACAACAAGATCCAGATAAAGAAACAAGTAAACCTCTCTAACTGGGAAATTATGTGCAGATGCCCAAAGAAGATGTATCTCCAGAAAAGGTTTGAGGGGCTTCCAGACCCCCTAACTGAGTTGATTGGTAAGGGCCTTACCCTGTACGAAGCCAATTCATAAAGACTGGGAGTGGTGGCTACTTTTTCAAATGCACAAATTACAACAAAAATTAAAGGCACATGAAAAAACAGGAAAAAAAATGGGTCAATCAAAAGAACAAAATAGGGCTTCCCTGGTGGTGCAGTGGTTGAGAGTCCGCCTGCCGATGCAGGGGACACGGGTTTGTGCCCCGGTCCGGGAAGATCCCACATGACACAGAGCGGCTGGGCCCGTGAGCCATGGCTGCTGAGCCTGCGCGTCCAGAGCCTGTGCTCCGCAACGGGAGAGGCCACAACAGTGAGAGCCCCGTGTACCGCAAAAAAAAAAAAAAAGAACAAAATAAATCTCCAGAAACTGACCCTAAAGAAATGGAGATCTGTGAATTTTCTGACAATAAAAGTTTAAAATAATCATCTTAATAAAGTTCAATGCACTAAAAGAGAACACAAATAGACAACTGAACAAAATCAAGGAAAATGATGCATGAACAAAATGCAAATATCAAGAAAGACATAGAAAACATAAAAAAGACCAAATGAAAAATCTGGACCTGAAAATTACAGTAACTGAATTGGGGGGAAAAAAAAATCCACCCAGAGGGGTTCAACAGCAGAATCAATTAAGCAGAAAAAAGAATTAGTGAACTCAAGGAGAGTTCATTTGAAATTACTGAGTCAGGGGAATTTCAATACTCCACTTTCAATAATGAATATATCAAGCAGAAAGAATATCAATAAGGAAACATAGGGCTTCAACAACACAAAGACCAGCTGCACCTAACAGACATAAACAGAACACTTCATACAGCAGCAGAGTACACATTCTTCTCAAGCTCACACAGAACATTCTCCAGGACAGATCACATGTTAGGCCACAAAACAAGTTTTATCAAATTTAAGAAGGCTGAAATTACATCAAGTATCTTTTCCAACCACAATGGAATTAAAGCAGAATCAAGAACAAAGGGAAAACTGGAAAATTCACAAATATGTAGAAACTGAGCAACATACTTTTGAACAATCAATGGGTCAAGAAAGAAATTACAAAGGAATTTAGAAAAGAGACGAAGATGAAAACACAACATAACAAAACTTAAGGGATGCAGCAAAAACAATACTAAGAGGGAAGTTTATAGCAATAAATTTCTACCTACATTAAAAGAGATCTCAAATCAACAACCCAACTTTACACCTCAAGGAACGAAAAACAGAACAAACAAAACCCAAAGTTAGTACAAGAAAGGAAATAATAAAGATTAGACCAGAAATAAATGAAATTAAGAATAGAGAAATTTAAAAAACATCAACAAAACTAAAAGTTGTTTTGAAAAGATCGACAAAATTGACAAACCCTTACCTACACGAACTAAGAAACACTCAAATACCAAAAATCAGAACTGAAGAAGAGACATTAAAACTGATGCCACGAGGGTGGCGGGGGGATGGGGGGTGCAGTGGGGATCATAAGAGATTACTACAATTATATAACAACAAATTGGATAATTCAGAAGAAACACATAAATTTCTAGAAATATACAGCTTACCAAGACTAAATCATGAAAAAATTAAGACCGTGAACTACAGTAAGGATATTGAATCTATTCAATCAGTAATCAAACACCTCTCAACAAAGAAAAGCTCATCAACAGATGGCTTCACTAGAGAATTCCACCAACATTTAAAGACTCATCTACAATCCTTCTCAAAATCTTAAAAAAAAAAAAACTGAAGAGAAGAGAAAACGTCCAAACTCATTTTATGAGGCCAGTATTAACTTGATACTAAAATCAGAGAAAGATACTACAAGGAGGGTGGGGAACAGGGAAATGGGTAAAGCTGGTCACAAGGTACAAAATTCCAGTTATAAGATTAATAAGTCCTGGGGGTTTAATGTACAGCACAGTGACTACAGTTAATACAGTACTGTATATTTGAAAGTTGCTAGGACAGTACACCTTAAAAGTCCTCCTCACAAGAAAAAAAAGTAACTACATGAGGTGATAGATGTTAACTAAACATATTGTGGTAATCATTTCACAACATATACATCAAATCATTATGTTGTACACTTTAAACTAATACAATGTTATGTATCAATTATATCTCAGTAAAACTGGAAGTGGGGAGGCAGAAGGATACTACAAGTAAAAAAACAAAAAATACAAAAAAACAAACTACAGACCAATATTGCTGATAAATGTCAATGCAAAGGTCCTTAACAAAATACTAGCAAACCAAACTGAACACATGAAGATGATTACACATCATGACCAAGTGGGATTTATTTCTGCAATGCAAGAATGCTCAACATATGAAAATTGGTTAATGTAATACACCATAATAAGAGAATGAAGGACAAAAACCACATGATTATTTCAATTGACATGCTGAAAAAAATTCAACACTCTTTCATGATAAAAACACTCAACAAACTAGGAACAGAACAAAATCATCTCAATACAATAAAGGCCATATATGAAAAGCCCACAGCTAACAATATACTCAATGGTGGAAAATTGAAAGCTGTTCCTTTAAGATCAGGAACAAAGCAAGAATGCCTGCTTTTGCCACTTCTATTCAACACAATACTGGAACTCCTAGGGAGAGCAATTATCAAGAAAGAGAAACACCAAATTGGAAAGGAAGAAGTAAAAATATCTCTGCCCACAAATGACATGACCTTTTATGTAGAAAACCCTAAAGACTTCACACATTAAAAAAAAAAAAAAGTTAGACCTAGTAAACGCATCCAACAAAGTTATAAGACAGAAGATCAACACACAAAATCAGTTGCATTTCTATACCGTGAACAATCTGTAATGGAAATTAAGAAAACAATCCCATCTTAATAGCATCAAAAAGAAGAAAATACTTAGGAATAAATGTAACCAAGGAGGTGAAACGCTTGTACACTGAAAAACACAAAACACTGCCTAAAGAAATTAAGAAAGACATAAGTAAATGAATGATGTCCTGTGTTCATGGACTAGAAGGCTTAATATTAGAAAACAGAACTACCGTATTATCCAGTAATCACATTTCTGGGAATACATCCAAAAGAACTGAAAATAGGATCTTGTAGAGATATTTACACACCCATGTTTACTGCAGTGTTATTTATAATACAACAGCCAAGTGGTAGAAGAAACCCAAGTGTTTATTGACAGATAAATGGATATCAAACAAAGTATAGTATGTACATATGATGGAATATTAGCCTTAAAAAGGAAGAACATTCTGACACATGCTACAACATGCATGAACCTTGAGAATATTATGCTAAGTGAAATAAGCTAGTCACAAAAGGACAAATACTGCATTGTTTATATGAGGTCTAAAGTAGTCAAATTCTTAGAAAGAGTGGTGGTTGCCAGGGGCTGGGGGAGGAGAAGAACGGAAGTTGTTGTTCTATGGGTATAGAGTTTCAGTTTTCCAAGATGAGAAAAGTGCTAGATATCTGTTGTATAATACTACTGTACACCTAAATATGATTAAGATACTAAATTTTAGGCTCTGCATTTTTTACCACAATAAAAAAAGCTCATCAAGTACCTGGCAAAAGTAACCCAGAACAACAGACTGTGACATATATTTGAATAAAAGTTATTTCAAAAATAATGAAGAAATCCTCAAAGCCTCTAAGCAAACAGTAACAATAACATATAATAATAACTTAAAAGGCCAAAAGAATCAGATGAACATCAGACTTTAAAAATAACATAAAGCAAAGCATCAATGAGCAGCATTTTCAGAAACCTCAATGAACATAAAGTATGAATCAAGGATTTTACATCCAGCTAAGTTATCCTTTAAGTATCAAGGCTACACAAAGTACTCAGGGAATTCTGTAGGGGACTTTTGAGGAATCTACTAGAATAGTACTGTTCAGAAGAAATGTAATGGAAGCCACAAATGTAACCCACACATTTAAATTTTCTAGCAGCCACACCAAAAAAAGTAAAAAGAAAAAGGATGAAATTAATTTTAATAATATATCTCATTTAAGCCAATATAAATATCCAAACATTATCATTTCAACATGTAATCAATATAAAAAGGTATGGAGATATTTTACATTTTTTTCTTCCACACCAAGTCTTAAAAACCTGTATGTAACACATGTGTTTCACACGTATAGAACATCTCAATTCAGACTAGCCATATTTCAAATGCTCACCAGCCACAAATGACTAGTGTAGCCCATCATCATCTTGGATTCATCCAACCATGATATGAATGGAAAACTTCAACAAAACTATACACACACACATACACACATATATACATATATGTCAAAGATGGGGAAAAGGCTGGAGCACTAATGTACAAACATCTGCACAGTAAAGTAGAAATAATGCAACTAAAAATAGGAGAAGGAAAACAAGATGAGAGCAAAATAAAAAAAACTAGCCAATATAACATAATACAAAAAAATTAAATATTATGAAAGAGTTGAGATCAAACATGTTCACTCATATCAATAAATGTGAGTGGACTTATCTCACCTATGAAAACAAAAAGATTTTCAACTTGTCTCATAACCAAAGACTCAACTATATGCTTTATGCAAGAAATACCCCACCACCACCACCATCACCACAAAGAGTGAGTGAAAAAGAGTAAAAGGAACAGAAAAGTTTATCAGGTAATGGAATACAGTAAGAAAGACAAGCAGATCCTAGTATCAGACAAGTAGAATTCAAGCCAAAGAGCATTAAGCATGACCCAAAACCCACAATTCATTACAAAGATCTTGAACTTCTATACACATTTATGAATATCTATATATCAACAATAATTTATGATCAAATAATCATTTCATGAAGAAAAAGCTACAGATATGCAGAGACAGACAAAGATACACTAAAAATAATTTTAAAAGACCACTCTCAGGGGGTTTCCCTGGTGGCGCAGTGGTTAAGAATCCACCTGCCAATGCAGGGGACTCGGGTTTGAGCCCTGGTCCAGGAAGATACCACATGCCACAGAGCAACTAAGCCCATGTGCCACACTACTGAGCCTGCACTCTAGAGCCCACAAGCCACAACTACTGAAGCCCATGTGCCACAACTACTGAAGCTTGTGCGCCTGGAGCCTGTGCTCTGCAACAAGAGAAGCCACCACAATGAGAAGCCCTCGGTAGCTAGAGACAGCCCGCGCACAGCCACAGAAGACCCAACGCAGTCGAAAACTAACTAACTTACTAAATAAATAAATCTATATATATATATAAAAAGACCACTCTCAGCACAAGACAAATCAAGTGGACAAATAACAAGCAAGGACCTAATAAGCAACTTAATAAGGTAGAACTTATAGTTATTTATCAAACTTCACACACAATCCCCCTTCTTCTCAAGTACTCATAGAACTTTCACAAAATTGATCATAAATTGGCTAAGAATCACAAAGAATAGGGTATTATGAATGGAGTAGAAAGGATAAGGAGGGAGTGACAATTCTCTGAGTATATATCCTTTAACAGTTCTGAATTTTAAAACCCTGTTTATGTTTCACATGCTCTAAAAATAATCAAAATTAATGACGGTGTGAAGAGAACCCAAATTATAACACAAAGAGAAAAAACAAACCTCATTTATTAGAAATGAATATTCATATGTCTACAATGAAGGGGATTTGGAAAGAAATTTACATTCCTTTCGAAAATAATGATTTAAAGCTTATCTGTAAAATTTAGACCATATACACTTCAAAGGATTGTTGTGATGATTATATAAGTTAATAAGGTGTTCAGAATAGTCCACAGCACTGTCAAGGATAAAAGTTTCTCATTTTTATTAAAACATATAATTAAAGTGCAATATTAATAGTAGCGAAATTTTTGAGAACAAAAGCAAAAAAAAATTAGAAAATTTGACAATTCAAAATCTTTTTTCAACACCCATTCATAAGAAAAAATTCACTGAAAGCAAGAAAAAGATGTCCTCAATCTGATAAAGGGCAGGCAGCACAAAGGAAAACCTACAGACCATCATACTTAATGGTCAAAGACTGAATTCTTTCCCCCTAAGAGCAAAAACAAGCCTAAAAAGTCTATTCTCACCACTTCTAGGCCACATTTTCCCTGAGTTTCTAGCCACTGCAGTGAGGAAAGAAAAAGAAATAAGGGCAGGCAGACCGGAAAAAAAGAAGTAAAACTGCACATAATATGATCATGTAGGGAGAAAATCCTAGGGAATCTCAACAGAGCTACTAGAACTAAAAAGTGAACTTAACAAGACTGCAAGTCAATATTAATAACTCAATTGTACCTCTGTATACTACCAACTAAAAAATAAAAATAAAAAGCAATTACCATTTACAACAATGTTAAACCACTAAATATTTACAGATAGGTTTAACAAAATATGTGTAAAACTTGCACATCAACATAAATGGAGAGATGTAGTATGCTCATGAATTGGAAGGTTCAATACTGTTCAAAAAATTTACTTGTGTAAAATTTCCCCCAAAATTCATCTAGACACTCAACACAATCCCAATCAAAACCCCAACAGGATTTTTTTTTTCTTTTTTTACAGAAATGGACAAGCTGATTCTAAAATTCATATGGAAAGGCAAAATAGCCAAAATAATCTTGAAAGAAAAGAAATTTGAAGAACATACAATCTGATTACAAGCTACATTACAAAATATAAAGCTAAACTATTCAAAACAGTGTGTTACCAGCATAAGAATATACATATAAAGCAATGGAAAAGAAGTCTAAACATAGACCCACATACATACATACACATAATGAATTTTAGACAAAGGTGCCAATTAATGGGGGAACTGAATGGGGGTAAGCATAGTCTTGCCAACAAATTGTCTGGACGTCAGTTTGGAAAAAAATAAGCCTATACTCCTAACTCAAACTATACACAAAAATTAACTCAAAAATAGGTCACAGAGACTTCTCTGGTGGCGCAGTGGTTAAGACTCTAAGCTCCCAATGCAGGGGGCCCAGGTTCAATCCCTGGTCAGGGAACTAGATCCCACATGCATGCTGCAACTAAGAATTCTCATGCCACAACTAAGGAGCCCACTGGCTGCAACTAAGGAGCACACATGCTACAACTAAGGAGCCTGCAAGCCACAACTAAGGAACTCACCTGCCACAGCCAAATAAATAAATTAAAAAAAACAAAACAAATAACTAGATTCTTTGACTCCACCCCAGACCTATTAAACCAGGATCTCTGGGAGAAGATTCTAGGAATCTGTGTTTAAAAAAAAAAAAAGATCACAGACCTAAACACAAAGCCTAAACTTGTAAAACATCTACAAGAAAACACAGGAGAAAAATCTTAGTGACTCTGGGTTTGGGTAAGATTTCTTAGAACATAAAGCAAAACACATTATAAATGAAAGAATTGATAAGCTGGACTTCCTCAAAATGCAAATATTGTGCTATTCAAAATACATTCTTAAGGAAATAAAAAAACAAGCCAGACTGGGGGAAAAAGTATTCACAATAAGTATGTGAGAGGCCTTGTATGCAGAATATATAAATAACTCTTATAACTCAATAATAACAAAACAACCCTGTTTTTTTTTTTTTTTTGGCTGCAGATTGCAGCATGCAGGATCTTAGTTTTCCGACCAGGGATCGAACCTGTGCCCCCTGCACTGGGAGCACAGAGTCTTAACCACTGGACCGCCAGAGAAGTCCCCAAAACAACCCAATTTTAAAAGAAAATGAGCCAATGATTTAAACAGATATTTCACAAGAGAATATGCAGGAGTGACCAATAAACACTTGAAAAAATGTTCAACATCTTTGTATCAGGAAAACGCAAAATAAAATCGCAGACAGTTTTGACTACACACCCACAAAATGACTAAAATTAAGAAATTGACAACATCAACTGCTGGTGGAAGGGTCAAAAGGTATCACCACTTTGTAAACTGTTGGGCATGTTCTTATAAATATACTTATCACATGACCCAGCAAGCCTACTGCTAAGTGTGTACCTGAGAAGTGAAATGCATGTCCACAAACAACTTGCACATGAACGTCAACTGCAATTTTACTCAAAATAGCCAAAAACTGGAAACAATAAAAACGCACATTAACAGGTGACTAAAGTAAATACATTCATTCAAAGGAATGCTACTCAGTTAAAAGAAAAATGAGGAGGGAGGTGGGGGAGACAAACTAATCATATATACTACATAGATGAATCTCAAAAGTACAACAAGCAACAACGAGATACAAGCAGCTACATTCTGTATGGTTCCCTTTATATGAAGTTTGAGAACAGGCAAAACTAATCGACAGCGACTGAAATCAGATCAGTAGCTGCCTGAAAAGGGGGTGGAAGATATGACTGCAAATAGGTTAAATGGAACTTCTGTGGGGAATGAAAATGTTCTATTCCTTGTTTGGGATGGTGGTTACACAGGTATATTTGTTTATTAAAACACAAAACTATAAACAAAATAAATTCTTTATGGTAATTCCCTGGCGGTCCAGTGGTTAGGATTCCGCACTTCCACGGTGGGGGACACAGGTTTGATCCCTGGTTGGGGAACTAAGATCCTGCATGCCACATGGCACGGTCAAATAAAATAAAATTAAATAAATGCTTGGGCTTCCCTGGTGGCGCAGTGCTTAAGAATCTGCCTGCCCATGCAGGGGACATGGGTTCGAGCCCTGGTCCGGGAAGATCCCACATGACGTGGAGCAACTAAGCCCAAGTGCCACAACTACTAAGCCTGAGCTCTAGAGCCCACGAGTCATAATTACTGAGCCCACGTGCCACAACTACTGAAGCCCGCATGCCTAGAGCCCGTGCTCCACAACAAGAAAAGCCACTGCAGTGAGAAGCACGCACACCGCAAGGAAGAGTAGCCCCCACTCACCGCAACTAGAGAAAGCCCACACGCAGCAACGGAAGCCCAACGCAGCCAAAAAAATAACATAAATTATAAAAAATAAATAAATACTTTATACTGTATGTAAATTATACTTCAATAAAATTGATTTTAAAAATCTAGAAAAAATAACCTTTGATGTAAACAAAAATTTAATGTAAACAAAACATGCTGGTATGGCAATCATTATTCACAACGCTGGTGAAATTGTGCTGAGTAAAACAGACACTTTCAAGAATGAGTGCTAGTGAGTGTGTTAAAGTGTAAATTGGTATGTTCTGGAGAACAGTTTGGTAATATGTTTCTAAGCCTTCAAAAACTTTCTAACAGTTAATCTATTATTTACACAATAATTATAATAAGTAAAACTGGAAAAAACCTTATTATCTCCAATACTGGCATATGATAAACTTACACACTGCCATTCAAAACTTTTTGCAAAACAGTTTAATGACATGAAAATGCTTACACATTAAGTAGAAAAAGCATGCAACAAAATCACATATTGAAGATAATCTCAATTATAGTGAAATAAATAGAATAACAGGTGATAGCATGTATAAATGCAGAATTAAAAAGTAAAAAAACAAAGCTGGAAAGAAATGTGTCAAAGTATTAGGTATTGAAACTGTAGCTGGTCTCTATTTTCTTCTCTACATTTTCTACAATTTTCTCAAAGAATACGTACTACAAGAAAGCAACCAGTGCTAATCTTTAAAACCACTTAAACTGATCCCTTTCATGATCAAAAAAAAAACGGAGGAAGACAAAGAAAAAAGGAGGACTCTAGATAAGTCCTTATCCTATTCTAACTAAACCTGCTTCTCTTCTAGAACTAACTTTCCAAATCTGATTCTCAGTCCTGACAGCTTATTAAAATCATCTGCCAAGGTCAAATATGGACTCTGGGAGATAAAAGCAGTAGCAGAAACCATTTAAAAAGCTTCAGTAGCTAACTTCCACTCTAACAAAGATGAAATACATACAGTGGATATCATTCAGCTATAAGAAGGAGTGAAATACTGATGTATGCCACACTATGTGAAAGAAGTCAGATACAACAGGCCACATATTGTATGATTCCATTTATAGGAAATGTTCAGAAATAGGCAAATGCATAAAGAAACTATATTAGCAGTTATTAAGGAGGGGGTTGGTGAACAAGTAGGATGGAGAGTGGGCATGGGGTTTCTTTTTAGGGTGATGGAAGTGTTCTGGAATAAGACAGCTGTGACACTGCGTAACATTGTGAATGTACTAAAAACCACTGAACTGTACACTTTGATATGGTGAATTAAATATTATGTGAATTTTTATCACAATAAAAAATTGCAAAAAAAAAAGGGAGAGGGAATGAATTTACCCTTATACCCGAAGCAACAACAACAAAAATCTGGCTAAAGAGTTGAAACAATGGTTTTCTAAACACCAGACATCAGGCAATAAAGGACAATGACTAAAACCAGTGAGCCCCATGACTGCCTTATCTTACTACCTTCAAAGAATATTCCACGTTGTGGAGCAGAAGGATGAAACGGAGGCAGAGGCTAGAAGACCTCCTGAGTTGAGGGGACAGAAATAATAGTCCAGGAAGACTAAGGCACCTAAAGTCCACAGGGAAGAGTACCAAAGAGGAAAGAACTACACAGAGAGAGGACCCAGGAGATCGGCAGAGGGTTCCCCGGAGTATTCAGCAAAATATTCATCAGCACTTGTGTGTGAAGAAACTACGTAACAGTGGAGAATGAACTATAACAAAGGATTAGCGGGAACAGTGCCTGTCACTCAGGGCCAGAAAGATCACCCGCTTCCATTAACCAGACTGGAAAAAAGATATGCTAACATAGAGGAACGAAGATAAGGATGACATCTGATTTCTCATCAGAAATAATCCAAGTGAGAAGACTAGAGCACCATTTTTTTAAATACTAGAAGGAAAAACTGTCGACCTACAATTCTATGTCCAGCAAAAATATCTTTCAAAAACAAAGTTAGAGATCTGTTGTACAATTCACACAGCTAGCAGTCTGTAATGCACATTTATAAATTGTTAAGAAGATAAACTTATGTGCCTTATCACACACAAAAAAAGGTGAAATAAAGACATTTTTAGATGTACAAAAGTAGAAAGTATTCATCACCAGCAGACCTGCATTACAAGATGTGTTAACAGAAGTCCTTCGCGAAGAAGAAAAATGATACCAGATGAAAGTCTAGATATAAGATATATTTATGAAAAGCAGGAGTAATGATAACTACCATGGTAAATATATACATCTTTTTCTTATTATTTTGAAGTATTTGAAAATAATTGGTTCTTTAAATTAAAAAATAAGAATGTATTATAGGGTTTATACATATGTAAAATGCATGAAAACAATAGCATAAGGGCTGGACAGGGAGAAGTGGAAGTACGTTATTGTAAGGATCTTACAGTGTACATAAGTGGTATGTCACTTGAAGGTAGACTGGAATAAAGATGTATACCCCAAATCAGAGTTTCTCAACTTTGGCACTATTGATATTCTGGGCAAGGTAATTCTTTGTTGTGGAATTCTGCCTTGTGCTTTGTAGGATATTTACCAGCATCCCTGACCTCTACTAAAGAGATGTCGGTAGCACCCTCTAGTTGTGAAAAATAATGTTTCCAGGAATTATCAAGTGTCCTCTGGGAAATAAATCAGACCCAATTGAGAACCAAGTCCCTAAAGCAATCACTAAAGTAACAAAACAAAGACCTATGTGTAATAAGCCAAAAACAGAGATAAAATGGAATCATAAAAAAATATCCAAAAGAAGAAAAAATAAGAAAAGGGAACAAAGAACAGAAGAAACAAATAGAAAACATTAAGATGACAGAGTGAAACCTAACCATATAAAAAGTCATATTAGGGCTTCCCTGGTGGCGCAGTGGTTGAGAGTCTGTCTGCCGATGCAGGGGACATGGGTTCGTGTCCCGGTCCGGGAAGATCCCATATGCCGCGGAGTGGCTAGGCCCGTGAGCCATGGCTGCTGAGCCTGCACGTCCGGAGTCTGTGCTCCGCAACGGGAGAGGCCACAGCAGTGAGAGGCCCGTGTACCGCACAAAAAAAAAAAAAAAAAAAAAAAAAAGTCATATTAAGTCTCAGTAAACTAGTAATAGAGTACTTCCTGAACTTGATAAAAATCTACAGCTAACATTATAGTTAATGGTGAGAAACTTGAAGCTTCCCCACTAAGGTCAGATATAAGGCAAGGATGTCCCCTACCACTATTTTGTTTCAACATCATACTGGAAGTTCTAGTGAATGCAACAAGACCAGCAAAAGGAAATAAAAGATACACACATTGGGAAAAACGACATAAAATTGTCTTTGTTCACAGATGACATGATAGTCTCTGTAGAAAATCTGAAAGAACTGACAAAAAACTCCTGGAACTCATAATATAATTATAGCAAGGTTGCACAATTCAAGGTAAATATAAAATAAACTACTTTCCTATATACCAGCAATTAACAAGTGGAATTTGAAATTAAAACCACAATATCATTTACCCTAAAAATGAAATAGTTGTAAATCTAGCAAAATGTATACACTATCTCTGAGGGAAAACCACAAAATTCTGATGAACAAAATCAAAGAGCTAACTAAATGGAGAGATAGCCCATATTCATGCATAGGGAGACTCAATACCATCAAAATGTCAATTGTTCCCAACTTGATTTATATCATAGATTCAATGTAATTTCAATCAAAACCAGCAAGTTATTTTGTGGGTATTGACAAACTGATTCTAAAGTTTATATGGAGAGGTAAAACATCTAGATTAGCCAACAAAATATTGAAGGAGATGAACAAAATTAGAGAACTGATACCACCTGACTTCAAGACTATAAAGCTACAGTAATCAAGACAGAGTGGTCCTGGGGAAAAAACAGACAAATAGATCGATGGAAGAAGACAGAGAGCCCAGAAAGAGACTCACATAATTAGTCAACAGATTTTTTTTTTTTTTTTTTTTTTTTTTTGCGGCACGCGGGCCTCTCACCGCTGTGGCCTCCCCCGCCGCGGAGCAACAGGCGCCGGATGCGCAGGCTCAGCGGCCATGGCCCACTGGCGCAGTCGCGCCACGGCATGCGGGATCCCCCCGGACCGGGGCACAAACCCGTGTCCCCTGCATCGGCAGGCGGACTCTCAACCACCGCGCCACCAGGGAAGCCCTAGTCAACAGATCTTTGACAGAGCAGCAAAGGCAATATAATGGAGTGAAGGCAGTTTTCAATAAACGGTACTTGAACAACTGGACATCAACACGCAAAAAAATTAATGTAGACACAAACTTTACATCCTTCAGAAAAATTAACACAAAATGGATCACCGACCTAAATGTAAAATTCAAAACTATAAAACTCCTATAAGATAACATACGAGAAAACCTAGATGACCTTGAGTATGGCAATGATGTTTTAGATACAACACCAAAGGCACCACCCATGAAAGAGTCATCATCCCTCCGTATCCAAGAGGGATTGGTTCCAGGAGCCCCTGCATATATCAATATCCATGGATGCTCAAGACCCATAGTCACCCCTCTGAAAATGGTTCCAACAATATGACATTCTGGAAAATGCAAAACAATGGAGACAGTAAAAAGATCAGTGGTTGAAGGGGGATGGAGGGAAGCAATAAAAACACAGGATTTTTAGGGTAGTGAAAACACTCTTATGATACCATAATGATGGATACATATCATACACTTTTTCAAATCCACAGAATTCACCAAGAGTGAACTGTAATGTAAACTATGGACTTTGGACATTTATCATTTGTCAACGTAGGCTCATTAATAGTTAAAAACATGTAACATTGTAACAAAATGTACCATTCTGGTGGGAGATGTTGATAATGGGGGAGGCTATGCACTTGTGGGGACAGGGACTATATGGGAAATCTCTGTATCTTTCCCTCAATTTTGCCGTGAACATAAAACTGCTCTAAAAATGACCACCTAGAAGGGTGGGATAGGGAGATGCAAGAGGGAAGGGATGTGGGGATATATGTATATGTATAGCTGATTCATTTTGTTATACAGCAAAAACTAACACAACATTGTAAAGCAATTATACTCCAATAAAGATGTTAAAAAAAGAAAAAAATAATAAAGCCTTAACTTAAAAAAAATCATATTAAACGTAAATGGTCTCAACAAGATAATTAAGAAACAGAAATTGCCAGACTGGATTAAAAAATTTAAGACCCAATTTATAGGCTGCCTACAATAAATGTACTTTAGATATAAAGACATAAACAAGTTAAAAATTTTTAAATGGAAAAAGATACACCATACTAACTCTAATCAAAGAGACTTATTATGACCATATTAACATCCTACATAAATTTAAGAGCAAAGACTGTCACCAGGGATTAAGAAGTTTATTTCATAATGCTTAAATGGATCAATTAGTCAAGAGAACATTACAACCCGACCCATCTATGCACCTAATAACAGAGCCTCAAGATACATGAAACTAAAACGAATACAGGGCTTCCCTTGTGGCACAGTGGTTAAGAATGCACCTGCTGATGCAGGGGACACGGGGTCAAGCCCTGGTCCGGGAAAATCCCACATGCCGCTGAGCAACTAAGCCTGGGCGCCAGAACTACTGAGCCTGCGCTCTAGTCTACAGCCTGCGAACCACAACTACTGAAGCCCGTGCGCCTAGAGCCCATGCTCCGCAACAAGAGAAGCCACCGCAATGAGAAGCCTGCGCACCGCAACGAAGAGTAGCCCCTGCTTACCGCAACTAGAGAAAGCCCGTGTGCAGCAACAAAGACCCAACGCAGCCAAAAATAAATAAAAATTTTTTAAATGTTAAAAAGTAAAATAAAGTAAAACAAATACAACTTCAAGGATAAATAGATAAATCCATATTAGAGATTTCAATACCACACTTTCAATAAAAAATAAAACAACAAAAGAACAACACTACCAGCTAACTTGACCTGACTTTTTACAGAATGCTCCATCCATCAAAGGCAGCATACATCTTTTCACAATTACAGGGAACGTTTACCAAGACAGGATATATTCTAAACTACATTACAAAAAATTTACAAGAATTCAAATCACACAAACTATGTTCTCACAGTAGAATTAAGTTAGAAATTGCTAAGAGAATGATCTCTGTGAAACCACTAAGTATTTGGAAACTAAATAACAGAGTTCTAAATAACTCAAGAATCAAAGAAGAAATCAAATGGTAATTAGAAAGTATCTTAAACTGAATAATAAAAAAAAACAGGTTGTGAGATGCTGCTGAAGAAGCCCTCTGGAAGAAATTTATAGCTTCTAAACATTGTAAAATAAATGTCTCATATTAATGACATTAGCTTCCACTTTAAAAAAACTAGAAAAAAAAAGCCAATTAAGCCCAAAGTAAACTCTGAAGAAAGGAAATAATGAAGATCAAAGTGAAAATCAATGAAATACAAAGACGATCAACAGAGAAAAATCAATGAAACCAAAAGTTGATTCTTTAACAAAATCAATAAAATTGATAAACTTCTAGCCAGATCAATGAGGGAAAAAGTGAGAAGACACAATTTACCAATGTCAGAAACAAGAGAGACATCATCCTAGAGAATATTATGAACAGATCCATGCCAATAAACTTGTCAATTAGATGAAAAGGACAAACTGCTTGAAAGAAACCAACTGCCAAAGCTCATTCAGGAAGAAATAGGTAACCTGAGTAATCTTATGTCTATTAAAGAAATTCAACTGTAGTTAAAAACCTTCATACACAGAAAAACCTAGAGACAGATCGCTTCACTGGTGAATTCTACCAGATATTTGAAGAGGAAATAATACCAACTCTACAAAAATATTTTCCAAGATACTGAAGTGGAAGGAATACTTCCCAACTCATTCTATGAAGCCAGTATTACTCTGATACCAAAATCAGAAAAAGACATTACAAGAAAAGAAAACTACAAATATCCCTTGTGAACATACATGTAATCATTCTAAACAAAAATTTAGCAAATTAAATCCAATGATTTATTAAAAGGACAATACATGACCAAATGAGGTTTATCCCAGGAATGCAGCTCTAGTTTACACCGAAAATCAATGTAATCACCATAATAATAAATCAAAAAAGGAAAAGATGTATGATCATCTCTGTACATAGAAAAAAGCACTTACAAAATCCACTCCAAAAATTCTCAGAAAACTAAAAATAAAAGGGAATTTCTTCAACCTGATCAAAGGCACCTACAAAAAAACTACATCATCATAATTAATTGAAATACTGAATACTTCTTCCCTAAAAGTAGGAATAAGACAGGGATATCTGCTCTCAACACTTCTATTCAATATTGTACTGGAGGTTCTAGCCAGTGTAATCACCAGACAGGAGGCAGGCAGGCAGAAAGATGGAGTGAGCAAGCACCCAGACTGAGAAAAGATGATGTAAAACTGCCTTTATTCACAGACCCATTTGACCTTCTAAGTAGGAAACCCAAAGTAATCTATAGACAAACCTTCTAAAATTAGCGAGTTTAGCAATATTGCAAGATACAAAATCAATATACAAAAATCAACTGTATTTCTATCTCCTAGTTACAAACAATGGGACAATGAAGATAAAACAGATTAATCAAGACAAAGACCCCATTTCAAACACTGAAATATAACAATGTTCTAGTTCCTATGAATATATACTGAAACAACCTGACACACATCCAACTTACAGCAGCTGTTTGAATCAGTTGCTATGCAACCCTGAGGTCTTAACCAGCATGAAGAGTTCTGACCAACTAAGTCTTCATCTAGGTGAGACCAGTGTCAAGCTTTTCAACTCTATCAAAATAATTTTAATTATGTGATCCATAATCCTGGTATCAAAACACCAGAATCTTCTCTTTATTCATTTAGCACATCAAACATTTCAATCTTTACTTTAATTACATGTGTTATTTTTTAAGAATCTGCGACAGATTTAATTTTGTAACCAACCCTATATTTCATTCTTTTACTTAATAGTTGGCACTTAAGTTTAAACTCTATCCAGTTCCATCTAAAAAAGCCCAGTTAATCAGCATTTTAGGAAAAAGGCCAAGGCAGTGGCTCTCAAACTTCAGTTTGAGAATGTTTCAGAATCATCTGTTGGTCTTGTTTCAAAACAGACTGCTTAGCAAAACTACCAGAATTTTCTGATTCAGTAGGTCTGGGATAGAATCAGAAAACTTACATTTCTAACAAGTTCCAATGTGATAATAAATCTGTGGGAACCACCACTCTAAAGCAGTGGTACTCAGATTGTGGTACAGAAATTTAAAATAAGCATTTAGGAAGTTCTGAAGCATTTTGATAGTAATTTTGTCTGTTAAAATTAATAATTAAAAAAGAGTCCTTGTATTTTCCACATTTTTCTTTTATTTAGCTTTTCTAGTAACTCATTTTCCTTATACTTGAGAAAAGTATTAGCAAGCAATGAATTAAAATTAATTTTTAAAAAACTGGTCTTTCACCACAGAAATTTTGAAAAACATGGGCCTAAAGCACATACTAGTCATCCACTCCTCTAGTATTCTAAATACTGCCTTGGTAAGTAAACTTGCAGGTACTTCGTTAACTTTGCCTCCCAAAGAAATAATCAGCTTTAGCTAAAAATCAATAAAATAAAGTCACATTATTCATGTTTCTGTTCTTTTTTTCCTGTAAAACTGTATTTAAAGGCATTTATCGGGACTTCCCTGGTGGCGCAGTGGTTGCCTGCCAATGCAGGGGGCATGGGTCCGACCCCTGGTCCGGTAAGATCCCACATGACGCGGAGCAACTAAGCCCGTGAGCCACAACTACTGAGCCTGCGTGCTGCAACTACTGAAGCCCGCGTGCTGCAACTACTGAAGCCCGCGTGCTGCAACTACTGAAGCCCGCGTGCCTAGAGCCTGTGCTCTACAAGAGAAGCCACCGCAATGAAGAGTAGCACCCACTCGCTGCAACTGGAGAAAGCCCGCGCGCAGCAAGGAAGACCCCCACCCCCGCCCCGCAGCCAAAAGTAAAGTAAATTTATAAAAAAATAAAGGTATTTATCAACTGAACAGATAAGTGCCCATTTGCAATAAATTCCTTTTAGAATTTAATAACAGGGTAAAGATTTTTCTCTTCTGAAAAACAGCTGTGTTAAATTTTAAATGATTAAGAACTGAATCACTCATTGCTTCTCTTTCTCCCTTAACTGCTTGTGGGGATGTAAAGAAGAAATGGGGGTAAGGGACTTTACTGGCCTGAGTAACTTATATCTTAAACAGAAGTGAAAAAGTGAAAGCAATCTTATTGTGTAGAAATATTTTATCACAAGCATTATAATTCTAGAATGTCTAACAAATCAACTTTTGGAAAACAATTTAAAGTTATACATCACTAACTTGTTCCACTTGATAAAGTAAATGTTTACTCTCTTGTTATCTAATTGTGGGTTTTGAAACCTCATTTTATGTATTTATTTTTAGAATTTTTATTTTTTGGCCCTGTGGTACAGCATGTGGGATCTTAGTTCCCCGACCAGGGATCAAACCCATGCCCCCTGCAATGGAAGCGTGGAGTCTTACCACTGGACCACCAGGGAAGTCTGGAAACCTTGTTTTAAATTGAGAATTTTCTAATGCTCATTAAGACCATGACCTTCAACATCAACACTAATTTAGGAAGGTGACACTAACATCAATGTGGCTTGGTCTTAAATATTCACACAATAAATGAGGATGAGTAGTAGTAGAAAAAAATTCGAAACAGCAGGCAAAATAAATGATGGAGATTTGGCTTTAAAAGGCATTATTTGATATTCAGTTAATTTATCTATTGATTAACAGTCAACTTCTGATATTATTTTGCATCCCTTGAATACTAAGAGTAGATAGATAACCCATACTGAAAATTTCAAGATACCTATATATGAAAATAACCAAAAATTAGACCACTGGTTATGAAAAACAAAAGTAAGAACGTTAGGGGGGAAAAATGCTTGCAAATGGACCCATTCACCAGATAAATTACACAGAAAGAAAATGAGTATCTCTTACCCACAAGAAATTGTGCCAAACTAGAGAGCTCTACACTAGAAAAATGCCTGGGAAGCAATTCCTCCTGAAACGACCAAATCTGAAATGGGCAACAGGCAAAAACACTTTATTGCCATAAGCAAATCACCAGAAAGCAATCATCTGAGAAGAACAGAACTTTCAAATTTATCAATATTATCTGTCAAGATTTTTAAAATCCTTCTCCCAGCCACATTTGAGAATTTCACAGAAGTGTCAAAGCCCTGAAGCGGTTATAGCAAAAAAAAAAAAAAAAAAAAAAAAAAAAAAAGGGAGGCGTGGGGGGAGAGTGGAGCAGGTTGAGAACTACAGCTCTAAACCAGAGCTCTCAAATTCTAATGTGCTTCTGAACCACCTAAGGATCTACTTAAAATGCACATTCTGATTCAACAGGCTGTAGGATGGAGTATGAAATTCTGCAATTTTAAGGAGCTCCCAGGTAACAAATCCACAGACCAAACTTTGAGTAGCAAGGTCCTAAACTATGTAAACAGCTCCCAGAAGGTACCACTATGGTATTAACCACTCTGGAAAACAGTTGGACAGCTCTTTTTTTTTTTTTTTTAATGAAACGTTTTAAATTTACCGTACATTCAAGCCATTTCACCCACCAGGTATTATTTACCCAAAACAAATGAAAGCAGATGTACATACATAAATGTTCACAGCAGCCTTATCTGTCATAGCCAAAATTCAATGAACAGGTGGATGGATAAACTGTGGTATGTCCATAAACTGGAACACTATTCAGCAATAAAAAGGAATGAATATTGATACATGCTAAAATATGTATGGATCTCAAAACAACTATGCTGAGTAAAAGAGGTCAGACCAAAAAAGAAAACACACTGTATGATCTCATTCACATAAAAGTCTAGAAAACGCAACCACTAATCTACGGTGATAGAAATCAGATCAGTGTTTGCCTGAAGTGGGAGGGAGCTTATAAAGGGACATGAGGAAACAACTATTGGAGGTGATGAATATGTTTATTATCCTGACAGTAGTAATAGCTTCACAGGTGTATACAGATGTAAACACTTTCCAAACTGTACACGTTAAGTATGTGCAGTTTATGTGTCAATCATACCTCAATAAATCTATTTTACAAAAATATCTGCCAAATACAAAATTCTGGCTAAAATGATGTCACTATATGTAACAAAATTCTAATTCTTTGAAAATTACACGTAATACTGTAATATTGAGATTTAAAACAAGAAATATATATCTGGTCTTTGTCCCATTTGTGGCACAGAGCTCCTAAAGCCCTTGGAATTTCCTTAGTGATAAGACTAATAAAAGTGTCTTGATATTCCTAGCAAATCCCTTTTAAACACCACTGAGTTTATATTAATGAAGTGACATTTGGAAAGCACCTAAGGATGGGAGCTGGTTGCCAGGAGGACCAATCACATCATTAGAGGGTTGGAACTTTCAGACCCACTCCCCTGACCTCTGGGCAAGGGAGAGGAGCGGCAGAATGCAGATCAATTACCAATGGCCAATGATTTAATCAATCGTGTCTATGTAATGAAGCCTCCATAAAAAAAACCCAAAAGGACTGGGTTCAGAGATCTTCCAGGTTGGTGAACACATGGAGGTGCTGGGAGAATGGCACTCTCAGCGAAGACACGGACACTCCCTGTCCCTCTCCCCACACCTTGCCCTATGCATCTCCTTCTATCTGGCAATTAGAGGTATACTATTTGGAAAAGCGGAGGTAAACTACCTCTATTAGCAAGTGATATGATATCTATATTTCAATAACCCAAGAGAAGCAATTCAAAAACAAGTACCAACAATTAAATAATAAAGTCACAGGATATAAAATTAACATATAGAAGTCAACAGCTTTTTAAAACACAAGCAATAACAAGTTATAAGGTATAATGGAAAAGGAGATTAGATTTACAACAGCAACCAAAGAGATAAAATTCCTAGGAATAAGCTTAACCAAAAACACACAAAACCAATATAAGAAAAATGCTCCTGAATGATAATCAAGTAGACTTCAAAAAATGAAGCGACAAACCATGTTCCTGGATAGGAAGTCAACATCACAAAGATGTCAGTTCCCTACAAGCTAATTTATAAATGTATAGCGAATTCCAATAAAAACACCAACATTTTTTTTCTGGAGTTAGACAAAATAATTATAAATTCATATGGAAAAATAAGCAACAACGATAAGAAACACTCTGCAAAAGGAGAGTAATAAGAATGGTAGAAGTGGGCTTCCCTGGTGGCACAGTGGTTGAGAGTCCGCCTGCTGATGCAGGGGACACGGGTTCATGCCCCGGTCCGGGAAGATTCCACATGCCGCGGAGCGGCTGGGCCCGTGAGCCACGGCCGCTGAGCCTGCGCGTCCCGAACCTGTGCTCCGCAACAGGAGAGGCCACAACAGTGAGAGGCCCGCGTACCACAAAAAAAAAAAAAAATGGGAGAAGTGACTAGCCTTATCAGATTATTTTTTAAATGATAAAAATATAAAGATAATGAAATGATTAACGATAAAGAAAATAAACTTTGTGCACAATGAAACAAAACAGAAAGTTAAGAAATAAACCCAAATGCCTAAGAAAATTCAAATATGAGGAACGTCGCATCTCAAACCAGAGAGAAATAATTTCTTAAAAAATGGTGTTTGGACAATTAGATATCCAATTGGATGAAAAAATTGGATCTACAGAATGAGTACCTTACTGTGCTGTATTAATGTCCTAACAGTAGAAAGTGAACAAGTTAGGCAACTTTTAATTATGTCATTGTTTCTAAACACAATTCCACTGCAATACAGGCAAACAATACATTTTACTTTAGTGCTTAAAACAAAGATTCTTCCTTTATAATCAATACATTTATATTCTTCGGTGACGGGTTTCCATGTAAAAACTCCAAGAATCCGTGAATAAAGTTCTGCATTTCACAACAGTATAAACTCAATATAGGGCTTTTTAAATACCTCCTTAGACATCTCAGAATATTTAGAACTTTGTGATTCATATAAAATGAGGCTTAACAATGAAAAAAATCTGTATTATCTACTAAAAAGAGATTCTTAACTTCCTGTGAGTCATTTAGTCCATTATAACTGGTGATTGGAGAGAAGGAGAAGACATTCATATAAAACTGTGGTTAAAAAAAAAAATTCAGTAAGTTCTCAGACCCCATTAAGTCTATCTAGGTACCAGAGACATTAGTTAAGAAACCCTGATATAAAATTAAGACAACTGAAATCTCTTAATTCACGAAGCATCAAAATTGTTTTTACTCTATCACAAATCTGCTGAAAACACAGAGCTAGAAATCCGATTTCCAGTGCACTGGCCTCATAGCTAGCTTTGTCTCTAGTCTTCTGCCACTGCCGCCGCCGCCGCCCCCACTGCTGCTACCACCCATGTGCTGCCCTCCACGATCCATCTGAGAATACTGACCTTTTACAAAGACAAACCTAATGATGTACCTCCAAAAGCCTAGCTCCCTATTATCAAGATTAAACCCTATGGTCTCTAAATGAAAGAAGAGAGTGTGTGTGTACACATGGAGAGAGAGTTTAATATCACTTACTATTTTATCATTACATAAGGAGTAAATAATACATAATCTCTGTTGCTGAGTTAGAGCAGTGTTTTTCAAACTGTGGGTTGAACCACTAGTGAATCATGAAATGAAATCAACAGAGTAGCTCATTTAACAAAACAGAAATGAAAAGGGAAAAAATATGTACAGCCAATCCTCACTGGCTCACAAATTCCATTCTTGCAAATTCATCTACTAGTTAAAGTTTATCTGTGACCCCAAAATCAATACTTTGATTTCACAGTCATTCACAGAATGTGCAGAGTGGCAAAGAATTTGAGTCGCCCCACTGGTCCACAGGCTCCCAGCTGAGGTCAAACAAGGCAATGCTCTGACTTCCTGCTTCAGCTCTCATACTATAAACACGTGTCCTTTTAACATTCTATTTAGTGCCATGCTTTTCACATTTTTGTGGGGTTTTTTTGAAGATATCATTGTTTATGCGCCTCTCCCCCAAATACAGTGAGGTGCTAATGTTTCTAAGCAGGAGAAGGCTGTAATGTGCCTTACAGAGAAAATGTGTTAGACAAGCTTCATTCAGGCATGAGCTATAGTGCTGTTGGCTCGGAGTTCAATGTCAATAAATCAACAACACATAAAAGTATCTTTAACAGAAACATATATAATGCAAGGTTATGCATTGATTGCTTGATGAAATACTGTGACCAGAGGCTAAAAGGAGTCGAGGAGCAATGGTTCAATATTCGCTACTTCATTGTACATGGCAACTTTATAGAACATAACTACTACAAAAAATAAAAACTGACTGTATATTAGTATGTGTGTGTCAAGCTGTACTTTATTTGGGGTACACACACACACACAGAGACACACACACACACACAGTTACAGTCAAAAAAGTCTGAAAGCCAATGAATGAGAGCACAAGAGAAGAAACCCTGAAAGGAGTGGTAAAATGGCAAGGCAGAAAGGCAGGGATCATAGGCACAGATACTAATCCTTTTTTCCTATCTAGAATCAGAATCACCCATAAATTGTGATTTGATTGGTAAACCTAGGGGAAAGCCTACACCTGTACTTTACAAAAGCATCCCAGATAATGTGATGTGTGGCCAAGATGAGAACAACTAGTCTCCCTCTTAAATTGGTGGTTCTCAAAGTGGGGTCACTGGACAAGCAGCATTAGGATCACCTGGGAATTGTTAATAATGCAAATTCCGTGGGCCCCATTCTGCACCTACTGAACCCTACACTCTGGGAATGGAGCCCAGTTGATCAGTGTTCCCAGGTGATTCTGAGGCATGCTGAAATTTGAAAATCACTGACCTAAACCTTTTGTAATTTTTTTTTCTTGAGGTATTTTGAGAGCCCTGATGAATTCTGCTAAGATGGTTGAGCTATTTCAAATAAGGCTGAAGGGTAACTACTACTTATCAAAGCACCTATAATGTATAGACAATCTTCTTCCTAGTATAGTACTTTCTTTATGGAAAGTGGCCCCTGTGCTTTAAACAAAAGGAAGTAAATCTGTACACTGTCTGTGTAATAATCAAGCAGCACTGTTTCTTTAGGCCATTCTCCATAACACAGTTTCCTTTTCCCCAGAACTCTTTAAACAGGCACTATTCTTAACACGAGTTTGCCTGTCCTAAGAGGTGAACTTACATGAGACCACAAAAATTCTTTCAACCCTCTAACAACTCTCCTGGGCGTCACACACTTCTCAATACGAAAAGTAATGACATGAATCTTTAAAAACTCATGGCATTCTGGCATATGGAAATAATTTCAAAACTAATTTGTAAAAATTACTTAAATAATGTATTATACTCAATTAGCTATTACTTAAATTCATATATACTACTCCAATTCAAATGTCCCTTGTGACACAAATTTCCACAATATCATTTTTATCTTCCACATAACACACTAAACCTCACATGGAGTTATCTGTGCTCTTTTCGGGGGAACTACAAGCTGAAGACAGGTAGCACATCTTATCCCTTTCTGTATCTCAAGTACAAAGCAGACGTTGTTCATTCTGTCGGCAAATATTTAGTAACTGCCATATGTCATTTACTGTATTGGATGATCGACACAAAGGTAACACACACACAGTTCCTGTGTTCATGGAGCTATTTACTAAATGAATAAACATCACAGACGACTACAGTGAAAGTCTGACAGGGTGCAATCTGTACGAAAGATCCACCTTACCAAAGTGATACCTGAAATAAGACAGCTTTCTTCAAAAGGGTATCCTATTGTTGCTCTTCTGACCTAGGATGCTATTCAAAACTGTAAATAATTGTTAGAGAAAACACACACTGACAAGTTACTTAATCAATAGTTAATCTGACTTTAACATACTTTATATATAGGAAAATAAATAAAAGCCTTACTATGTACAATGCAATGCGTACTAACAACCAAATTCCCACATGGGAATAACAAGTTAAGGTTTGATAACCAAACTCCAAACAATCCAACAGAAAACTACAATATGTGAATTCTCAATTCCTGAGAGATTTTAAAGAGAAGAAATTTAAAATCAAAATTACCTGACTTTATGACTCTAGATTAAAAAATTAACTCTAAGGTCACATATTACTCACTTATAAAATGAATACAACAAGAGAAAAATGTGTCCACTTTACCAAGTAAAAAGCATTTGTTTAGAAATTTTCTAACACACGCACATGCACATAATGCTACCAATAGCTGCCTCTAGAGTGTCTGGGGACGTAGGGAAGGACACTTACTTTTTATGTATGTTAGTTTCTGCTATAAGGTTTTTATCTTTAAATCATGTGGGCCTATTACTTTTTAATTTTAAAAAGCTAGAAAATGTCTTAAACATGAAAAAAGAATTCTGTTTATAGTAGCATCTCCTTTATAATGATGGGGATAAAATCCGTAGCCTGACTATATTTTGGGGACAAGGATGACACAGAAATAGAACTGCCATTTAGGCGACAGAAACTCTTGAGGGGTTCTGAACCTCAGGTCATATTCCCCAAAACATTCACAGAAAGCATTGAGGGGCCCATGAACTTGGGTGAGAAAATAATCATTTCTCTAATTTCACTAACTTCTAACAAATTTACCATTTCCTTCAATTATTAACATAGGCAACAGACCACAGTAGTATTAGCAATACTTGTGACCTAGCAATGCAACAGAAATCACAAACCTTTTCATTGTCATGTTACAGTGGTTGCACTTGTCAAAATATTTATACTTACCATTACTTCGAAAAGATAATCAGATCCAACTCTAGATCCTATTATTAATGTGTTAATAAAGCACGTAAATTAAAAGTTGTCTTAATACTTTGATAACTTATTTCAACATAACTAGTTTAGTTGATTTTATGCATTTAAAACATCATTCTGAGGAGTTTCAACAGACTGCCAAAGGAGTCCAAGTCACAAAAAAAATTTAAGAAGGCTTAGATAATGGTTCTCAAATCAACTGCAATAGTCCACATTGGGAAAACTTGAGGGAGGGAACATTTGGAGGTTATTCCAATTGGAATGCTACCAGGAATTAGTGGGCAGAAGACTGATGTAACAAACATCCTGGTATGCCTGTGACAGTCCATTCAACCAGCTACGAACTGAATGTCAAAAATGTCCCAGTTTAGAAACATCTCAAGGATCAAACAAATGGCAAGATTACTCTCTTCAGTAGCCTGCTAGTTCCCAAACTTAGGTGTTCATCCCAGGGCTCATTGGTATATTAGAATATCTCTCATCATTCATTCTCTAGTGTACACCTCCCACTGAACAGATTTTCATCACTAAAATCTCCATGAGTTTCCTCCATGACTAATCTGTCTAAAAAAAATAGTAACTTCTAAAAACAAATACAATATTTAACTAGCAATTATTCAGGATTCAATTATTACTCTTGAGAATTAGCTGAAGATTTAGTCCTCTTGGCTGCTAATTTTTAAAGACTTTCATTTTTTTAATCAATTTGATTGTTAACTGCTCTGCCAGGAAACAAAGATGGAAGGAGCAAAATATACATACTGATTTGTTAATGTTTGAAAGCTGTAAAAATATATTTAACTGGCAGGAGAAAAAACATGAAACCACACCACAGAGTAATGTATGAAGATACTCTGTATATTTTACTCTTCTATATTCCTTCACATTTATTATCCTGTATAACTGAAAATCGTCTTTAATAATTAAAAAAATAGCAGTCATCTGTATAAGGCACTGACTTAAGTCTTTACAAAAAAGTTAATCTTTAAAATTACCTTTTGAGATACTTCTCATTAAACATATGAAGAAATGTGACTTAAAGAGATAATGTATCTTGCCCAGAGGGAAAGTGATAGAAGCCAAAATTGAAACCTACGTCACAATTTCAAAGTTCCAACAACTTCATCAAATTAGCTGTACAATTTAGGGCTGCTTGTCAACTCCCCAGCCGACAATCTCATGCTCTTCTGCCAACAACGACAAAAAAGGAGGTAAGAAAGCGAAAAGCAAAGATACGGATGTGAGTTAGAGAGCTAACAGACAGGCAGACTCTTCCACTCTGCATTCCTCTGCAAGTAAAACTAGCTGACGAGAAAAAAGAAACCTAAAAGCAGATATAAGGAAATGGTGGTAGGGAGAATCTGGAAGTGACTGCCCTCTTCCTCCAGTATTAATCCCACAAAGAACAGTAATGCATAATGAAGTAGGCAAATCTGAAGTTCTGCTCCATTTAAGTGTAGACAAGGCAAAAAATCAGTTTTAAGATAAAAATCAAATAATTATAATGGACCTTCTGCTATCTACATGGGTCTGCTTCATGGCTTACTCCTACCTATCATCCTTTCCTCCTCATGCTGTCCCCTATGCTTCCATTACTGTTTCTCTACTTCACCTCTACTTAAAATGAAATAAGATGTCCAGCTGTATATTTAGTAATACAATCAAATTCAATCCCAGTGCCAGGATCATGGTCAATGTCTGTATTACAAACTTTCTATCACATAAGTGCCTGGGTAGGTATCCAGCCTGTGCTGAATAAAACAAAGACATGAAAGCATCCTTAAGGCATCTGGTCTACGTGAGAAAATAAATGTCTATTCTCTCACATGTACTTAGTCTGTCATGCTATAACCGTACCCATACACACACACCCCTCAAGTGAAAAACATGAGATATTAGAAAATTAAAATAAACTCACGTTATGAGCTATAAGTATACCAAAATTCAAAACATTTATAGCAATCAGTAATAGTAGTAAAGATGGTGAAAATTTCATGAAAGCAAGGGAACTGATCATACCCAAAACACAGAGTGGATTGCTCTCTTGATCTCTAGGAAAAAACAGTACAAGATAGTGGATAAATGTAACTGATCCTCATAAAAAAATAACTCTAAACCAAATAGACAGCATTCCAATAGTGTTAAAGAGTTAAATTTTACCTATTAATATCTTCCTAATATCTAGTCTCTCATTTATTAGTTCTTCTCATCTGATTTACATTCTGTACAATATGCCCAGTAAGTAGACATGTGAATTCAAAGAAGCAAGTAATTTTTAGAGCCAAAGGTACTTTAAAGATCATTCAGTCCAATTCTCAGTCCAATTCTATTTCACAAATGAGGAAACTAAGGGCCAGGAAGGTTAAATAATTTATTTGAAGTCACAGAAAATTTCATCCCTTACTGCTCTGAATATTAGTAAGTGTGGAACATTTGCTTTATTTAAAAGGATTTTGGAGACTTCTTCTACAGTCCTTAATTCAAGTTTCATTAAAAAACATAATACAGGGGCTTCCCTGGTGGCACAGTGGTTGAGGGTCCGCCTGCCGATGCAGGGGACGCAGATTTGTGCCCCCGGTCTGGGAGGATCTCACATGCCGCGGAGCAGCTGGGCCCATGAGCCATGGCCGCTGGGCCTGCACGTCCGGAGCCTGTGCTCCGTGATGGGAGAGGCCACAACAGTGAGAGGCCCACGTACCGCAAAAAAAAAAACAAAAAAAACCCCATAATACAAAATATTCTAATCTCCTTAGAACACCTTACAAATTTGAGGTTTGCAAAAACACAACTAAGTATACACATTCACCTTGGGTCAAACCACGGATTAAACCAATCTAACTTCGTAACTTCTAATAATGATGTTATATATCCACCAGTAGTAGGTCTCTCAGGGCAGCTCCCTAGCTAAGCCCCATTCTCAGGAGGGTAGCCCTTAACAGCACTTGTATACTAACTTCCCCTGTTCCTTGACTTAGAAGTAGATAGATACCTGATACAAGCTAAATCAATAATGTCCTCTATCTCAGGAATCTGGAGGGCTTTGTTTTTGTTTCTTTGTTGGTTTGTTTGTTTTGCATGATACAGTGTGAAACTTTAATACAATGTGGTTAAACACAACATTCAACCACATGAAAGTCATCTTCTGACAGATGAACTGGGCATTATTTCAATAGATTCCTTAGTGTAACTTTATAAAATTCTTGCCTTCAGAAGTGTCTGACATTGATCTTGATACTTGTTAAAAACTCTGATATAAGATAATCACATCTCAACAGACAGAGATTTAGGAGATTATCCTAACGCCCATCTTCAGAATGCATCATCAAAGAACTGATCACTGTCTCCATCCCTTATTTCTTGGTATTTCCCCCAAAGTCTGCCCTCTGGATTAGAGCTATGCAAGGAATCTGGAGTTTGAAGCTAAAAGAAATACAACAGTGATGATAATAGCTAATATTTATTGAATGCTTGCTGCATGTCACAAACTATTCCAAGAACACTACAATTCATCTTCCCAACAATCCCCATGAAATTTTACAGATTAAATTAATCCGCCCGAGGACTCAAACCCATAGAGTCTGGCTCCAGAATACATGCACTTAACCACTACCCTATACTACTTCTCAAAAGTCGAGAATTACTAGAATTGAGTGATATTAATGTCAGTTGCTGCTGAAGGGCCCACAGCTGCCCTGGTTCCTGGCTAGCCAAGCCTTGACTGTTCAACCCTTCCTTGGTGCCTGTGAGACAACCCCCAGGAACCTTAAAGAAATCAAATTTGGTTTCTGTTACTTGAAACCAACCTAATGGTCCCACATGTCAAATATCTTTAGGCCTCATTTTTTTTTTTTAAGAGTTTAAAATTTTTATTTATTTACTTATGGCTGTGCTGGGTCTTCGTTTCTGTGCAAGGGCTTTCTCTAGTTGTGGCAAGCGGGGGCCACTCTTCATCGCGGTGCGCGGGCCTCTCTTGTTGCAGAGCACAGGCTCCAGACGCGCAGGCTCAGTAATTGTGGCTCACAGGCCCAGTTGCTCCGCGGCATGTGGGATCTTCCCAGATCAGGGCTCGAACCCGTGTCCCCTGCATTGGCAGGCAGATTCTCAACCACTGCGCCACCAGGGAAGGAAGCCCTAGGCCTCATTTTTAAAGAACTGATGCATAAGAAATCTAAACTTAAGACCACAGATAAACCGTTCCTTTATATTTTTTAAAAAAGGAACATGTTTACAAAAGGCATTCTCCACAAAGTTTCTTTCATAACATCATTCCCTGAGACAAAATGACTCCTCCGTGCCCATGGGCAAATAAATGATTGGACAGAAGAGATGTAATGATCTTTAGATATCATCTAGTTCTCAACCCACTCATTTTACAGATGAAGCAATGGTGAAGATGAGAGCACTGGAATCAATCACCCACAGGGCATGAGTTAAAATACTAGCTCTCCCATGTTCTGGTATAGGTAGGGGTGACCTTGGGCAAGTTGTTTCTTCTGGAAAAGAGATAGTAGCATCTACACATCCTACCATTATAATGAGCTCTAAATCACCTACTGAGTTTAATAAAGTACCTGGCACATGCTCAACACACTCACTAACATACACTCAATAAATGGTAGCTGTGATGGTAGTGATGATCGACGTGAGGCTCAGAGACGGTAGGCAAACTTTCCCAGATCATATGGCCACTTAAGGACAGAACCAAAACTAGAAACAGACTTCATACTTACACCTCAATATTTTGTTCTACACCTTCCTACAAACTCCTGGACCTAACATTTAAAACTATCTAAAATCTGGTATAATTCTCCTCTTTCAAAAATCTAATCTCCATCCCAACTTTTATTCATTCATTCACCAAATATTTACATAGTGCTGTCTATGTTCTAAACAGTTTCTAGTGCTGAAGATATAGCAGGGAACAAAGGAAGGGGAAGAAAAGAAGTGAAAGCCATCTGCATGTCCAAATAAAGGAGAAAGAGCTAAGAGAATAATGTGCTCAGAAATAACAGTGTTACCGTCCCGAAGTTTCTATCAGCAGGGGAAAAAGAATAAACAAGGATAGATTAAAAATATAACACGGAAGAACCTTCCTTTAGTCTACTTAACATCCATAGAACTTGCTTTAAATATTCCTGTACTCAAGTATTTGCTTCAACATACACTATAAAATCAAACCTTAAAGCCCAAATTACTAAATTTCTTTCCAAGAAGACTGCTCTATACATTCCAGCAACAGTTTACTCTTATTCCTATCAACTATATTGACATCTAACTTTTTCTAATGCGCTTTTAAATGTCTGTCAGGTTGACTTAACCTGGTAGTTTTTTGCTAACTTTCAAGATATGTTTTTGACCCCAATGACTCATTTAAGTCCCCAATGACTCATTTAAATTCCCTGAAGTCAAGATCTGTATCGTATGCTTCTTTTAATCCTAACAACACTTCAACACACAGCTTTACAATACTTTAGATATTCAAACCCAATATCTTATTTCCAATATCTTATTTTCCAATATCTTATTTAGATAAAGCCTGGCACTTACATGATACCTGGCCAATATTTGCTTTTGATGAAATAATAAATGTGTAATGTTTTTACAATATCAATCTACAAAATTGTATTTTATATCCTAGAATCCTTCTATTATGAAACATGAAATATATTAGTACCAAAGATAACACTGAAATGGTAGAAAGACTGAATATATTCTGACCCTATCATTCAAAATATCACTTAAAATATTAAGATAACGACAAAAATCAGGCAACTAACATGAGCAGACAAATGGCAATCTAAATCAATCATGGTCTTTTACTTTAAAAACAAGCGGAATCACATACTTCATGTAGATTTTGGCTCACTCTAATGTGAGGAGGTATTTTACGCAAAGCTACATACACCTATGAGAGGAATAATTAACGCAAGATAAAGACCAATACTGACGCCACACTCTGTGTAAGAAATTCTGCATTTAAAGAGGCCTCTGACTCAAGAGGAAATAAAAAGATTTAGTATTTAAGTATACATAGTTCCAAAGTAAGAAACCAAAAAGAGCATCTGGAAGAATAATTTACCAAATTCTGCTAATGAATTATACACATACACACACACACAGAGCTAGAGTTTCACAAAAACATAGCTCTTGGTATAGAAGTAGAAGCTCATCCAACACTCAACAAACATTTATCAAGCATATGTTACGTGTTAAGGCACAGTTCTGGGCAACTGGAGTATATTAATGAACAAAACATGCAAAGATCCTTGCCCTTACAGAGATTACATTCTATTAGGAGAAAATCTAAAAAATAAAATAGGATAGTTTACCACAAATTTCTCACATACTTAAGATACCATAAACACTCAAACATAATGATGCCAATATACGGAGAAGCAAAGTTGATAGACTTCTAAGAAAAAAAAAAAAGACCAAAAAAATCTGAAAGGCCTAGAGCAAAAGTCAGACAGTTAAGTGATAAAAACTATACTTCATAATAATTTAATATTCCAATAAAATCAATATCACTTTTTAAAGTTCCCATAATTATAAAAGGTAAAAATTACTCACAGAAACTATAATGAACTTAATAACAGTTCAGAAGATAATTCGGGGTTCTGTAAGAAGTCAATACGGAGCACCGTGGTTATGAGAATGGGTTTTTGTTACACTAGAGAACAAGTTTCAATTCTAGCCCTGTCAGTTACCAGCAGGGAGAACTTTAGGGCTGTTACAAAGATTAAATGAAAACCAAAAACTAGAAATAACTCAAATATCCAACAACAGACGGATGGATGAATATATTATAGTATATCAATTCACTGAAATGTTATTCAGCATTCAGTATATAGACTAATATACCCAACAGAAATGAATCTTTAATGCATCACACTAAGCAAAAGAAGCCAGACATAAAAAAGTATGTATGATTCCATTTATATGAAATTCTAAAAAAGACAAAACTAATCTGTAGTGAAAGAAGGCTTAGAACTACTGGAGGGACAGACTTGCAAAGAAGCAAAAGGGAACTTTTAGGGTATTTGATATGTTCCTATATCTTGATTGTGTTGATATTTCCATGGGTGTACACATTTGTCAGAACTCTTTAAACCCTATGCTTTAAATGGGTCTGTTTTATTTTATACAGATTATATCTCAAAAAGTTGATCTGAAAGAGGATTAAATGGAATAATATATGTAAAGTTCTTAGCACAGTACCTGCAGCTCAACAAGTGTTCCAAAAATGGTAGATATTATTAAAATCATCAGCTATCATTATACAACACTCCTGGGGAGGTAGCAGAATACCAATTACCTGATCTTTCTGGTTGTTTAGATTCTAGGTAACTCTAAAGTATCTGACCTAGACCAAGTGCTATGAGGAGCACCAGAGACACTGAGTTATAAGAGGATGCCAACTGGCAGACCTTAGGCAAATACAATGAACATAGGAAAGGAAAGGAAAGAAGTATGCTCTTGTGTCCAAAAGAGAAGAACTAAGAGAATGATATGGCCAGCAATGACAGAGTGCTCCAGTGCCAAAGGACACCGAGACCACCTCACCTAGGTATTATCAAAATGTAACTCAAAACTGAGTTTATGACTACATAAACAAAGTCTAATAATAGTCCAATAGCTACACGGAGACAGTCCTTCATCTTATGGCAGGGGTGTGGGGATAGGGAGATGGGGGCAGTGGATCCATGAAGCCCATAAAGTGAAGTCAAATTATTCTGCCAACCAAGCAGGAAGAGGACATACTGTGGATGATTTAGAAATGCCAAGCAACAACTATAAACCCATAAACCAAGGTTTTTGTTGTTGTTTTTTAACAAATTATGTGATTAAAAAGAATATACTTATAAAGGGAACTAATTAGAATATTTTGATAATGGAAGTTAAATTGAAACACAACTCAAGTGACACATTCATGAAATTTATATTTTACTGCTTCTTATAACTGTTTATCAAGGCAGAATATATAGAGAACAAATAATTATGTTTAATAGGTCCTATAAATACAACCAGAACAACTGAATTGGCTGTTACTCATTGAAGCACAAGTCCTCTGACCTATATATTACTTTAAAAAAGAAAACGAATGGGACGAGGTGGCCAAATGGTTAAGGCAATGCACTACTAAAAAAGAAAAAAAAAAACCCACCCCAACTGGACATTATGGAAAGCAAAGGACTCTAGACTATAAATCTTAACTGCCAGAGTTTGTTTAGTTTTGATTTTAAGAACCTTCACTTGTAACATTGAAGAGGCAGAAAAGACAGGACAAAGAGTCAGAAGTCCTGAGTTTCAACTCTAGTTCTATCAGAATCTGGATTTCTTCTTACCTAAAATTGGGCAGTTGAAGCAGGCTACTGAAAATAATAAAAAATTAGCACCCATGCTCTAGATTGAAAATCACAGGGCTTCCCTGGTGGCGCAGTGGTTGAGGGTCCACCTGCCGATGCAGGGGACACAGGTTCATGCCCCGGTCCGGGAAGATCCCACATGCCGCGGAGCGGCTGGGCCGATGAGCCATGGCCGCTGGGCCTGCGCATCTGGAGCCTGTGCTCCGCAAAGGGAGAGGCCACAACAGTGAGAGGCCCACGTACCGCAAAAAAAAAAAAAAAAAAAAAGAAAATCACAAGTTTTACTGAAAAGGTTAGTATTATAGTACAAAATTGTAAGGGGGTTAAGCATTTATTTTTAATGCATCATTAAAACAGGAACTAAATTGCAAGTTTTCTTCTAAATTAAGATAAAATACCAAGACCTACGTGACCAAGGACCTAAAGCAATAAATAAGTACATTGCTAATCACTGTTGGCAAAAAGTAATATATCTTCCAGGGGCTAACTATTCATTCTAGAACACGTTTCTTGATTCAAGTTCTTCCCAAACCAAAATAATAGGGTCCAAGTAATTACATACAATATTGATACTTTAAGACTCATGAGCTTCCCTGGTGGCGCAGTGGATAAGAATATGCCTGCCCATGTAGGGGACACGGGTTTGATCCCTGGTCCAGGAAGATCCCACATGCCGCGGAGCAACTAAGCCCGTGCGCCACAACTACTGAGCCTGCACTCTAGAGCCCGTGAGCCACAACTACTGAGCCTGTGTGCCAAAACTAATGAAGCCCACGCGCCTAGAGCCCGTGCTCCTCAACAAGCGAAGCCATTGCAATGAGAACCCCGCGCACAGCAACGAAGAGTAGCCCCCGCTCGCGGCAACTAGAGAAAGCCCCCGTGCAGCAACGGAGACCCAACAAGTAAATTAATTAAATAAGCCAAAAATAAGTAAATAAAATAATTTTTAAAAAAGACTCATTAGCCACCTTTCTTTTTGGGAAATAACATTAATAGAAATGTAACTTTGTGGAATCCCAAGTTGTGTTTTTTAAAGCTCAACTAAATTAATTCTTGTACATACTATTCCTTATTTTAATTATCTTTCCCATGGAAAATTGAGCTAAGCCAGAAATAAATTTTATTTAAAAACAGAAAGAATTTTCACATTTGACTTAGCTCTAAACCTTCAGCATAAATGTTGGGTTTTCATCTTGCTTACTTTTTAAAAAGTTGAATGTTCATCTGATATTGAGGACATACTTTTTCTATGGCAAGTGCAAGGCTTTCAAAAACAAACACCGAGAAACGTGATTCAATCACAGCAGAAAGTAGTAATAACAGGGTAATATAATGAGGTCACAACTCGAGCAGCCAATCAAAAGCATAAAAGCATTTCCTGCAATATTAATAGTCAAAAGAGAAAACCAATCACAGAAACCTCAGGCCTTCTTTTGACAGTCACAGAAGCAAGAGAACCAATCCACGCACACCCGGGGTTGACAATAAGGCGGGACCACAGGTTCATTGAAGAAATTCTTGAGGTTGCAGTTACTATGAACTTCGCACGCAAGTAACACCACTCCAGAGTCATAAACATTGTCAAGCCAGGTGAAATTCAACCGTATCCAAAATTTAACCCATCAGGGGGAAAAAGCATTTTTGCCCTAAACTGCTGTTGTTATAAAAAATGCAGCTGTCAATTTCGATGCAGTAGGTCCTCAACTTCTAAAAGACACCCCCCCAACGCACATGACAATTCTCCGGAACGCGGCGCGAGGACAGCGCAGCGCCGGCGGCTCGCAGCTGAACATCCCCGGTCCCTTTCTAACGCCGCGCACTGAGCGGGCGCCGTCCCGGCTAGGCAGGCCGAACGAACTCGCTCCGCCGAGCGGAGCTAGCCGATCAGCGGCTTTCTAGCACTACATCCTGCTGGTAGTGGCGGCCCCCGCCCTCCCCCGCCGCAGTGCTGCACCACCTTCATCCCGCTGCACCCAAGCGGGCCGGGGAGCGAGGATTACCTTGCTAGAAGGAAGATGATGTTTGTTTTGAAAGCGCTTTATTTTCCGTTAAGTCATTTCAAAGAGAGCCCAATGCAAAACTAAATCTAAAAGTGGGGGGGGAAATCTTCCCTAGCTAAAGGATCCCTCGCATCCCGCGCCGGGGGAAGAAAAAAAAAAAAGGTAAACAGAGGCCGTACGCCAAGTGCGGCCAGAACATCCCCTGCGCCATTCCGGGCCGCCGCTTACGGCAAGGCCCCCTTACGGCAGCGTAAGCGGCGCTGCGAGCTAATCACAACACTGGGACGCAACAACATGGCGGCCGCGGGCGGGCGCTGCGCCGGCCGAGAGGGTTTACGCTACTCCGCCGGCGTAGGGTCCCATGCGTTAGAGCGGCTGCGGCGCCCTCCAGCGAGCGTAAAGCGCTCTGTGAATGGCGAAGCCCGACTGACAAAGGGGAGGGGGGAGGAGGGAAGGGGGGGTAATAAACACTCGAGTCCCTACCGATTCCTCCTCCTTCTCCATCCCGGTGGGCATCTGGGGCACGGCCCGGTTGATGGAGACGCAGTCGTTGAGATCAGGCATGTCCTTGCCGCGGTAGATAGGCAGCGGTTTGGCGGCGTCCAGCGCCCGCGCTCGGAAGGAGAGTTTACTCATTGTCTCCCCGCCTTACAGGAACAGCCCGGGCGGCGGCGGCGGGGCGGGAGGGGAGGGGGGGAGGACTCCCGCCGCCTCCTCCACCTCCTTCCTCAGTGCAGCGCGGCCGGCCCGCTCCTCCTCCTCCTCCTCACTGCCCCCGGCCACAGCATGGGCGCCCACCCCGCCCGAAAACAGCCCCCCGCCGCCCGCGGCCGCTTCCACACACTAGATCCGCCGCTCGCCCGCCCGATCCGCTCCCTGCGCCATGGCCAACATGGCGGACATTACCACAGCGGCGGCGAGCGATCCCGGCAGCCCGCGCGAGAGCGCGCCCCCGCCGCGGGGACGCGCTTCGCCCTCTCCCTCCCTCCCTCCCTCCCTCCTTCCTCTCCCTTCCTCTCCCTTCCCCTCCCTCGCCCGCCCACCCACTCTCTCCGCGGCGCGGCCGGCCCGCGGGAGCGTGCTCAGCCTCGGGCCGCTCCGGGTGAGGGGGCGGTGGCGGCGCTCCGTTCGGCAGCCCGCGCTCTCGCCGTGTGGCAGGTGCCAGGTGCGCAAGTTAACCCGCGCCCCCGAGCGTGCGCCTCTGCCTCCGCGGCCCCGACACCCTGCTCGCTGGGTGCCCCGGAGGACGGTGCCGGGCAAAACACAGCCGCGCTGAGCAGCGCGAGCGTACAGAAGTCTGTGAGCGCGAAAGGAAAATGTCAACCGGAGCCACAACTGCCCCACCGAGCCTCTACTTATAAAGAGCTTGTCTCCAAGGCGCCCCGAGCGCCGGCTAATTCGCATCCTCCAATTCGCACATCCCTGAGAGGTGCGAAAGGTCCATTCCTTCTGCCCACTCCGAGGCGCGCCGACCTGCCGGGTCTCTCCTGCCGGGAAAACGCTTACGCAGTCCCAGCCCTCTTCCCCGCATCCTCTCTTTAGTACCTGACCGAAAGAGCTCTCCAAGGTAAGGCGTCCTCGCTTTCGCCGGGAGGATGCTAACGGCAATGAGGAAAAACGTTTGAAGCTGCCAGATGCAACAAGTGCGCTTGAACCTGTCACCCAAACTTCATAGAATTCTTTAGTGGATGGTAGATACTTCTGATTTCAAAAATATTAGAGTTCTTAAAAATTAAGCTTATAGCATTTAACCAAGGCAGCACACATTTCCAACGTGGCCGATCTGTGTAAAATATTGGTGCTGTGGAAGACACAAAGAAGTTTGAGATACATAGTTCCTGCCCTGTGCAGCTTTCACATTGATGGGATGACAGAAAGGTTGGACAGATGATTAACAGCAAGAGATTTAAATAGTTGAAGAACAGGGCAGCCGTAAAGATAAATGACGGCCAAAAAAAAAAAAAAAAAAGTTTATCACTTGAAGAAAACTATATAGGCGATACAAGGCAGTAGAACATGAGTAATTACCAAATGAGTCGTACAGGCCGTAAATGCCGCGAGAGTTCAGAGAAAGGAGACTTCTTTAGCCTGAACCGGTTAGAGAAAGTTCTAAAGAGGAGAGAAAATCCAGTTAACTCAAATAAGTACCACCTATTGTTGACATCAACCTCGTTTAGCTGAGTTCCTTGGTTAGACGTTAAGCATGACAGTTTTCCTACAAAATTCCTAGGAAGAGTGTAACACATTTTGCCATTTTCTAATAATTGATAAGTATTTTGCCTAGCTCAGAGAAAAGTCGATGGTTTGCTGATATCCAGAATAGAAAAAAACCTATTCCTACTGTCATTTCTATGGGACATCAAAGCCCCATTTCTTCCTCCACTTCCTCATCTACTTCTTCCCTTCTATCTTTTTCCTTCCTGTCCTCCCTTTTCTCTCCACCTCCCGCTTTGAGGGCAAAATGGTGGGTATAGACTGCATGGCATAGTCTAACCCCTTTGGCCCAGCAAGAAATTCAGGCTTTTAGTGGGGCTTGAGTGTTTTCCATCTAAAGAATGGAGGTGCAGTGACTCACTTCTTGTAAGCAATACCTTCCTCAAGCTTATGGGCATGTCCTGATCCGAGTGCTACCCTCTGGAACAGTTCCAATTCTCTGCAAGGAAGAACAAGATGTTGTTGGGAGGGGGTCAGCCCTGGATTCAAGCCTGAGAGGGGTGGGGGGAAGCAATGGTTGAAGAAATGAGTCATCCAGGGCTTTCATCTGGCACTTCTCAGGTTCAGAAATGATAGCTTTCTTCTGTTCCCTGTATTTGTTGCTACTCTCTCTCAAGAAAGAAAATACTGAGTATCTATAATATACCAGCCACTCTAGGGGTACTATGTATCTATTATCTCAATTAATTGTATTTTAATAGAATCCCACTTAATTCTCATTATAGCCCTGTGAAGAAATTACAATTACAATTTTACTAATAAGGAAACAGGCTCAGACAGATAGTTTGCCAAGTTTCAACAATAATAAACTTGAAGAAGTAGGTTCAAATCCAGGTCTAGCCTAACTCCAAAACTCTTGTTTTCTCAGCAATGCCACCCTGTTATCCAAGCTCTTCAGTTTATTGACCATTCAGCATTCTACACTTACTGATCCAAATTACTGAGACCTTCCAACCAATGGCTAATAGAGTGCATAACCCAGAGCCTAAGGATGCAATAGCCTCAAGGAGGGTAGGACCAACATCTGCTCTGTTAATCACTGTATCCCCAGTTCTATGCCTCACACATAGCCGGCACCTACTATATAGTTGTTGACTGATATCCCCTGAAAAAATTCAGTGATACTGACCCCATTCCACTCCCACGTGGAATTCACATATCTTCTTAGCCTGTCACCTGACCTAGCCATTGCTGCCAATATCTGCTCTTATGGCCTAACTGGCTCTTCAGCTTCCTCTTTTTGGGCCTAGGAATTTTAGAACCAATTAAAGCCATTCAAAGAAACTTTTGTGAAACCTGAAATTCTATTACAGGAATGGGTTTTTGCTGTAGTAGTTGTTGGTTTGTTCTTTTTCTTTGACCATGTAGCAGATTATTTTCCCCAAATCTCCATTTTCCTCTTGCCCTGTAGGCAATGATTATAGAGCTGGGAATAAAACAGTTTGAGGCAAATAACATAATACACTTTTCAAGTGAGACACAGCCTGTGTTTTCTTGGCTTCAAATTCAGTGCCCAAACTAGAATGCCTCTGTTTCACATTTGGAAAGTAGCTTTTATTTGTATACAAATATTATTTTTCATAAAGTTTATTTCTAATCTATTTGTTGAATACCCATACACTTGTTAGTGCTAAAAACAGAAAATATTCTTCAACTTTTGAAGTACAGCCTGTTATAAAATGTCTTTATCAAAACCTGTTTCAAATGGTTGTACAGCCTAATCTATTTTAGTTTCCACATACAATGCACTGAATATAGTCATTCTAGAATCAGTCCACTTCAAATATTCTCTGGACCAATTCCAAAGGACATGAATTTGGCCAAGCAAGTGTAATATATAAACACCCAAGAATTAGAAATAGTTTTAAAGCTATATCAAAATAAAACTACTTCTAAATGTACCCTAAATTAGAAAGGTCAAGTAACTGTAAGAACTGAAATTATATTCCAGTTTCCACTTCCCCCCGTACTACTACTACTACGATCAGGGCAGGCAGCTTCGAAATAATGAACAAATTACCTTTTGAAAGGAACCTTAAAACTAGTAAACACAGTTGCTATTCAACTACTCCAGAGTTTTGTAAATGTCACGTTCTTTCTAATTGGCTCCTTATTTAGGCGAACCCAATTGAAAGTTAATTGGGTTGGTATGTGAACTGCATCCCCTGCATCCCCACCCCTCCCCCTTATGTTCCCAGGAATGAGCCCAGTACCAATAAAGCTTCCTTGTTTTCCATATGTAATCTGAATGTGGGGTCTGCATTCATTACCATCTACTGGAATCAGCCCCCTGCTTCCAGTGCCCTTTTACTGAGGCAACTCTGAATCTTTGAGACATGGGGACAGAGGCTATGCTCAGAGGTGATATGCCAAACATCTACTTCCACCTTTATATTCCCCACAGTGGGAAAACCAGATGCTAAATAAAAATTGGGGGCTGTGCTGTCTCTTAGCAGCAACGCTCCGCTCAGACCTGGCTGGAATCACAGGGTGCCACCTTGTGTATAAGTTGACGATTTACTTCCCAAGTTCCACAAAGGGTCCAGACAGACTCAAAAATAATCAGCCCATAAGCTTTGTATTTTATTAACCAAGGAAAAATGAGACACATGTAATTGGAGGAAACAGATTTGGAAACACATAGCTCCAGAGGGGGCACAACACTCAATTTTGAATCACGCCGACAGCCTCATTTGTTGCCCCATCCTGACCGGAAAACACACCCAATACCCCACACATGGAATAGATTGACGCTGCTCACTCAAGCTTCTGGATAGAGATACCAGAAATCAGTAAAGCTCTTGTGACAGAGCTAATGAATCTGACGAGGACAGTTATCTGTGTCCAAGCAGCAAGAAAGCTACGTAGATTTAACTTCAGGGCTCTGGGTTTCTGAGAGGCACTAGGTTCCATGGAGGTGATGATTATGATCCTACTTATCTTAATAAAGTGCTGAGTTTGAAACAGAAATAATTGTTGGAGCAAGTCCACAGGAGGTAACATAGGCTCCTTCCCAATCCACCTACCTTGCCCTTGGGAAATTCCACACTTTAAATTCAGCACAGCTGCCATTCAGCTGAAGCCATGTTACATTCATGGAACTGGCTGGACCTTTCATGTTATTTTCAGTAGAGAGTTGGAGTGGAGAATCTGGGGCTTTGGGGCTGCAGTTGCACATCTCCTGTTGGCTTAGGTCTCCTGTAACATCCATTCTTCTCAGTTGCCTTCCCTGGCCTCCTCCACCAGCGCATCCTTTTCTCCTCAAGCATCTGAAAGGTAACTTGGAAGGTGGTTTCTCCCTGTGAGGGCAGTTCAGTTTCACTGATGTGCTGGCACATCTCAGACAAGTAAACCAGGCTCAGAGCATCGAGCTCTCTGGGGTCCAAAGTATTAGATGAGAGGAGTCCATTGTTAGGAACCTTGGGTTGCTATTCTAAATGTGGCTTCCTTTACCTATTTTTTTCTCTCTCCCACCACCAAAAGACTAATGTTGGGCTTCCCTGGTGGCGCAGTGGTTGAGAATCTGCCTGCTAATGCAGGGGACATGGGTTCAAGCCCTGGTCTGGGAGGATCCCACATGTCGCGGAGCAACTGGGCCCGTGAGCCACAACTACTGAGCCTGCGCGTCTGGAGCCTGTGCTCCGCAACAAGAGAGGCCGCGATAGTGAGAGGCCCGCGCACCGCGATGAAGAGTGGCCCCCGCTTGCCACAACTAGAGAAAGCCCTCGCACAGAAACGAAGACCCAACACAGCAAAAATAAATAAATTAATTAATTAACTCCTACCCCCAACATCTTTTTTTTTAAAAAAAAGACTAATGTTTATAAACACAGATTTGTGAATGGAATATGCAGTTGGAATCCTGAATTAAAGAAAATTGGTAATTGATTTAGTAATAGCCACACACCTTGTTGACTTTATCTTTGTGTTCCCAAGAACAAAATGGCCTGTTTCTTAAGAAAAGGGCCTGATATCAGCATATTGAGAGACCTCTGAACTCCAGAGTGACTTGTTAGGAGGCAGAAAGGAAAACAACTTTGTCTCCAAATTAGAAAACAGGTCTGCTTGTCTTTCATCAGCTACTAATGGTGACTTTGGCAGAGAAAGAAACAGAAACCACTGAAATAAAATACACTAGTTACCTAGATATTTACTGGCTCACCTACACCCCTCACCTTTTTTTCAGAAGGGATTTCAGGTGGGTTTTGAGAGTAGCTAAAATGCTAGGATAACATTTGGGCTGTAAGTTTCCTAGTAATGTGGCGTTTCATAGCTGTGTGAAACTAGGAAACCTTGTCGGCTTCACAGATCACAATGTCCATTAGATAAAATGATTGCTCAGAAGATTTACAATTATTCCTGGTCCTAATCAGAATATCCAAGAGTAAACAGAGCAACTAGGTGGTATGAAAGACACCTTAGCGGTATCCTTATAATAGACACAAAAGGGAGCATCCTCTGGCTGTTTCTTATAGTAACTTTCTATATAAGCTGACAGCATCATATGCAATCCAGCATAAACAATCCTGCAAGGGTTGAAATGGACCTGGATGTCTGAGGCCAAGAGCCACACCCCACGCAGATTCTGGAGCCGTGAATGGACTCTTCAGCCTCCAAGCAATTCTCCCTGAACAGTGTTTTTCTCTCAGCTGTGTCCTGATAAACTCTGTAACTGAGAGCTCAAAATTGTGGCTCCATTGCAACTGCCTGAAGTGTGGCTCTTCTAAGCGCCCAATTAAAGGCAGCCTGTGCTGTGGAGGACAGAGTTAATGTCCTTTTCTGGAAAGAAAGGAGATTAACAAGGACCAGTGCCTGAACAGAGAGCTGTCCCTCCTGCTCTTGCAGTGAGCTAAGGGTGCACCCACTAGCTGAGCCTAGAAGTAATTTTTGCCTTTGCATAAACAAGACGTGCATTGCTCTCAGGTTAGATGGCATGGGGAGGTGGGGTCCTGCACGCTGCATCCACACGACGGTTGCCCTCTAGCTGGTGGCGATAGCTGTTGTTTGCCAGCTCTGTTCTCTAGCTTTGTGTGTAGACGCTATTGCACTAAGTTCCCCATCTTCCACACTTACCCGCTCCCGCAGTCCTTCGCAGCAGTGGTTATTCCCCTCTAGGGCTGGTACACGGGCCCGTGCCTACAGATGACCCTGGCACTTTAGGATAACTTAACGGGACTCCATGGACAAAGGGACTGTGGAAATGGACATCAGTTTGGAGGCCAATTTCCCCCACCACATGGATGCCCTCCACTAAGTTTGGGGGCAGCTATAGCTTGGTCCAGAGTTTGCTGCTTGAAGACTCTACTGACTTTCTTGGTCCTTTCTCCTACTACTTCTCTATTTCATGGGGATGAAATGGCCTGAATAGTTTGTTTCAACCCATATATGCAATAGCTCCAGCTGTTTAAAACGTGCCTGAGTCCTTAACCAAAGAAAACAACATCTGAAACCTGTTTTAGGCAGAGACAAGCCTGGACTATTCTACCGAAATATTCCCCCTAGTGAGGGAAATGAGATTGCAGGGAAAGGGGTGGTGGTAGAGAAAAATTCTTACTTCTCACTTCATAAACCCCCCTGTACTGAGTAAATAATAATAATAGTAATTCTAGATAGATGAATTTAAAAACTCCTTCTAAAAAATTAAAGTCAGATAAGGGAGCACTTGGGCTTGGGAGAGAGACCAAGCTTGTCTCCATGTATTCTACAACTCTTACCTCTGTGAGTTTACTTGTGAAATGGATCTACTGTACCTATCTCATAGGCTCCTCATGAGAGCTAAATGAGACAACGTGGTACAAATTAGCTAACACAGTGCCTGGCAAATAGTAGAGGCCCAATCAACATTAAAACTACTATTTCTGGGCTTCCCTGGTGGCGCAGTGGTTGAGAATCTGCCTACCAATGCAGGGGACACGGGTTCGAGGCCTGGTCTGGGAAGATCCCACATGCCGCGGAGCAACTAGGCCCGTGAGCCACAACTACTGAGCCACAACTACTGAGCCTGCGCGTCTGGAGTCTGCGCTCCGCAACAAGAGAGGCCGCGATAGTGAGAGGCCCGCACATCGCGATGAAGAGTGGCCCCCGCATGCCGCAACTAGAGAAAGCCCTCGCACAGAAACGAAGACCCAACACAGCCAAAAATAAATAAATTAATTTTAAAAAATGTCCACCAATTCTTTTTTTTTTTTTTTTTTTTTTTTTTTTTTTGCGATACGCGGGCCTCTCACTGTTGTGGCCTCTCCCGTTGTGGAGCACAGGCTCCGGACGTGCAGGCTCAGCGGCCATGGCTCACGGGCCCAGCCGCTCTGCGGCATGTGGGATCTTCCCAGACCGGGACACGAACCCGCGTCCCCTGCATCGGCAGGCAGACTCTCAACCACTGCGCCACCAGGGAAGCCCCACCAATTCTTTTAAAAAAAAAAAAAACAAAACTACTATTTCTTTTCTCTGCCCTCTGCCTTTTTATTTCCATGGCTTGAGGTGGTTAAAATTAGATACAGTTAGAACTGTAGCATATATAAGATGAAACCCTGCATTTCTACTCTGGCTTATGTTTTACTTTAAACTCTTTAACTTAAAACTAAACTAAACAGAACATTCCTCCCACCCCCCCCAAAACACCTCATTCCCTGGCCCTGTTTGGGTTCCAGGCATGTAGAACTATTATTCAAATCATCACAGCCATAGGGCCATGCCAAAGACATAACATTAGATCCTTCAAAGTGAGAAGATCTTATATTTATTAAGGATGGACATATTTATAGCTACATACTTAATCAAACCCTCTGAAAAGTTCAGTTTATTTTTCATTTTCCAAAAGTTCTCTTCGATAACTATTTATCACGTGGCCTTAAGACCCAGATTGGAGGGGAAGGATCTGCCTTTCCTTCCTTCTTTTTTCTTACCCTCCTTCCCTCCTTCTTTTCCCTGCTTCCATTTGCTTCTTATTTTAGGAAATTCTAAAGCTAATTTTTAGAAGTTCAAGTGTCTGTCTAAACAGCAACACAGTTATTTCCTGTTCAAAATCAGACAGAGATAGGCTACTTACCCATGAAAAACCTCATATCATAATCATGAGCTGGCTTGTGGCTGAGTTTATGTTCCCCTGGAAAATGAATGCTACCACCTTCACGAGTGAGATTACAAAGGATATCAGCAGGGGTTCTAACATCCCGGGAGGACTTCCAGAAGAATCTGCAAGTGATGTTTGAAAATAAAGTTTGTCTGATTATTTTCAACAAATCTGTTGGAACACATCCACCCTAATGTATGCCCTGCCTTGGCTTTGTAAAGAGCCAGACGTTCCTCAGAGTCAAACCTGGTGACTAAAAGTGAGCAAGCCATTAGAGTAGTTTGTTTTTGTTTTGGTTACAGAGGAAGGAGGTAATGATAATGGTTTGCTTGCGTGATTTGTAAATTATCTCTGAAGGCCTTTTTCCAAAAGAAGAGTTCCATAAATGCAGTAAACTTGTACAAGTCTCCACTTTGAAGGATCACACTGATTTGGGGGTATGTATACTGCCCACTATGTGCTTTTAAGCCAGTCCCATCGCTTACTTACCTTCTCTCCTCTTTATGATCCATTGGTATAACTTAATTAAGAGGAAAATATTGGAACATAAGACAGGTAACCTTAATTTTACCCACCTTTCCTGACTCCTGAGCAATGAGAAAATTCTTCAGATGAGACTTCAGCCACAAAGGACAATAACATCCTTCTCGGCACTGTGTTCTCTGACAAGATATTTCTTCTTCATTATTTTTACAAATTTATGAGCAGCTCTGAAGGCATTTTATTCAAATAAGATGGAGAATATTCAAGCTTGACTTTGTTACTTTTAATATAGCCTGCAGTCTGTACAGAATTCATCACTTTTAGAGTCACCTTATTCTAATTAGAAATAATTTGCCATTATATGAAATAGTAAGAAGAGTGGGAATAGCCCCCAAAATACGTAGAATAGAGAATGTCAACTTCGTTTCCACCTGCAAACCAAAGATTCCTTTCCCACCCTAGAAGTTGTGCTTGCTCTCAATAGTACAGCTAACAGCCGGGAGCAGGCACAATTATTGACTTCTCCTCTGCCCTGTTGCTTGATCTATAGCAATAAATTCCCAGGGCAGCTGTGCAATTATACACAATGTGATCACTATCACAGCAGGCCCAGCTAGATATGGATACACAACATGATCACTTACCCAGTAGGCATCGTTCAATATGATTACACAATATGATCACGACACAGCAGGTCCTTTAAATATGTATTCCTAACGTGGCCGTGACTAATATACCAGGCAACTTGCATGCTTCTGGACTGCAACCACCATCCCTGCAGGGACACCTTGATGGGGACGTGTCATAAAATACCCAACTCCACATGTGCACTCAGGTGTAGACACCCTGCACAAGGTCGTTTAGCACAGCAGGTACTGCCCTACAAAAATTTGACCGTGGACACAGTGGAAACAGATTTGATCCTGCAGACAACATGTGATAGGACCTTCCAGTGGACTGCTAACATGGCAGGCGATATTCTGACTTTAGCCAAGTGCAAATAAGCAAAAGCCTAATGATGAACAAAAGACCTGTAATTTAGAAAACGCTGCAACAGATGGCCCCAAAAGAAAAGACAAGGAGCTCACTGCCTTCCGTGGAGTGTGGATTTTCCTGCACCCACACCTCCAGTGCCCCTGGTAGAAGAGGATGGCTTTGACATTATCCTGTTACTCTCATTAGAGCACATCCTTTTGATGGAAGGTGCTGTGTCTCTGAGCTGCTTTGATGTGTGTGAAAATACACCAACTTCTTTGTGTAAAGTAACGTTATCAGCAGTTCTGTAGAATAAAAAAGAAAAGCTTTTTAAGCAAATAAATGGAATACTTCTTTTTTTGCCAGCTTTAAAGAAACAAATGGCTTTGCAAATTTGAAATCCAAATAAAATTTGAAATCAAATTAACAAAAAGGAGAGTAATTATTTTATCAAAGAGCTTTTCATTTACTTTTTTTTTTTTTTTTTTTTTTTTTTTTATGCGTTACGCGGGCCTCTCACTGCTGTGGCCTCTCCCGTTGCGGAGGACAGGCTCCGGACGCGCAGGCTCAGCGGCCATGGCTCACGGGCCCAGCCGCTCCGCGGCATGTGGGATCTTCCCAGACCGGGGCACGAACCCGTGTCCCCTGCATCGGCAGGCGGACTCTCAACCACTGCGCCACCAGGGAAGCCCTTCATTTACTTTTAAATGATGTTACTCCCATAGATTCCAATTTGGCTGATCTGGAATGTGGCCCAGAAATGTACATTTAACAGATACACCAGGTGATTCTGCATCAGAGTATTTTACACGGCTTCATCCCATTGGTTTTCTTTCCTCCTTCCTCTTTTCTTTTCTCTAATTTTCATCTTGCTTTCCCTCTGTCTCCTCTCCCATTCTCTCATCTTTTTTCCCTTGGCTCTATCTTCCTCCCGTAATTTTTTGTTTTTTCTCTAGGTATGGGCAGGAATGGGGAGACTGGGTGAAGGGCCATAAGGAAAAGAGAAGAAAGAAAATCCTGTCAATTTCATAAGCCTCAAGTCATGTTCCAAAACGGTGTGAGGTGTCACTGTAGTCCCTGTGCCCCTTTGATTGTAGCACACAGATCATGCCACCTAAGTTTCTACAGTCATGGTTAATAGAGGGAGGTCACCAGGAGTCAAGAGAAGACAGGCAGAGATCTTGGCCTGAGCCTGCAATCGTCCAAGTTTGTTTCCACCAACTAAAAAATGCTGCATTTAAAGTACTTACAGCAAACCCAGGATTGGAACAACTATCACCTTAAGTTCCCAATAATGGTCTTTGTAAATAAGCAGGATCCAGTATTCATGGTCATCCCTTTCCTCTGCTTTTTACCCCGACTCTCCATCTATTTACTGGTCATCTGTTGGTTTCTTTTGTTTAATATTTATTTATTTGGCTGCTCTGGGTCGTAGTTGCTGCATGCAGGCTCTTAGTTGCAGCATGCGGGCTCTAGTTCTCCGACCAGGGATGGAGCCTGGGCCCCCTGCATTGGGAGCATGGAGTCTTAACCACTGGACCACCAGGGAAGTCCCGGTCATCTGGTTTTGTTTGCTTCTCCCCTGGACTGTTTCATTGAACACAGTGAAGTAATCTAGTTTGAAGAACCCTCATTTAGGAGTCAGGAGGTCTGTATCCCCATCTGGCCCTGGCATTAGCTACCCTGTGAACCTGGAGAAGTCCTGCAACCTCTCCAGTCTCATTGTCTTCACTGTAAATTAAGGGGGTTATCTGCAATGCTCATTTTAGTTCTAAAATTATATAGAATAAAAAGAAGTCATATTCCTCTCCTATAATGCTTCAAGATAAATAAGGCTAGGCATAAATTATAACAAAGTTTTTAGCATCCAGAATAAGTGATTTTTTTTGTCCTGAAAATTTTAAACTAGCAGTATCTTGTCTAGAGTCAGAATTAAATGGCTGCAAGATTTCCTACTGTATTTGTTAGCTCATAATCACAGGTAGTCTGAATGGTAAAATATAAACTTAAAAAGAGGTTGATGTTTTGAATTGAACTACTAGCTTCTTAAATGTCCTGATTATTAAGGATATATTATTTTTATCATGATTATCATTTAAGGAAACTACAAGAATGCCTTTTTAAAATTAAACAGTTTGAGCGGATTAAAACATTGGCTTTATTATTACCACAACTCATATTTAGGATCCCCCTGAGTAGCGTGGGGAAAAAATATTTAAACATCTTTTCTGAACATTTATAAACAAGATGAGAGTAGGATATAGAAATAAGGCATATGAGTTCTTAGGACAGAAATCTTTCTCCTTGGGCACAAAGTATCAGCCTTTATGGTGATATTCCACAGAAGGAGGGAAGAAGGGCACGGGAGCTGCAGGGAGGGAGGAAGAGGAAGGACAGAACTAACACTTACGGAAGAACGTCATTTATCAGGCACTGTGTCGTTTACCAGGCACTGTACGAGGCACTTTGAATTCATTTAGTACCTGACCACTGAATATCTTCTGTGCCTAATCTGAGAGCTGATCATGGAGTGTCAAGGAAGGAAGACATGGCCTTTGCCTACATTTAATCTCAAAAAGTCCACCTTTAAAAGTCCATATTACTGACCCATGTTCTTTGCACAGCTCACCTTGCATTTTACTGAAACTCATAAAGTTTACAGCGTTTCCTCCCACCCCACCCCCACCCACAGGACATAAACATACCTTTCCTTTTCTATCCTATACCTAGTGTTGGTCATGAATTAAGTGCTATTGAGTAGAGAACTATACAGGATCTGTAAAGCAAGTATTACCTCCTTTTACTCAATTAACAAAATTAATAAGAATATTAGCATCCAACTTTTACCATCTTCCCAGACAGAGAAGTCAATCAGGAAAATTAACAACAGCCTGAAATTTCCTTGGATTTCATACAGTTCTATATTTTTTGTTTTGATTTTTAATTTTTAAAAATTAAACTTACTTTAGTTGCAGTTTAAAATTAAATTTAAATTAATTTTTTTGTTGCTGTTGTTGTACGCGGCCTCTCACTGTTGGGGCCTCTCCCGTTGCAGAGCACAGGCTCCAGACGCGCAGGCTCAGCGGCCATGGCTCACGGGCCCAGCCGCTCCACGGCATGTGGGATCTTCCCGGACCGGGGCACGAACCCGTGTCCCCTGCATCGGCAGGTGGACTCTCAACCACTGCGCCAGCAGGGAAGCCCTAAAATTAATTTTTAACTGTACAGTTCAGTATCACTAAGTATATTCACACTGTTGTGCAACCAGTCTACAGAACTTTTTATCTTACAAAACTGAAACTCTATGCCCATTAACTAACAACTCCCGTTTCCCCTCCCCCCAGTCTCTGGCAGCCAGCATTCTACTTTCCGTTTCTATGAACTTGACTACTCTAGGTACCTCATATAAGTGGAATCATACAGTATTTGTCTTTTTGTGACTGACTTATTTCACTTAGCATAATGTCCTCAAGGTTCATCCATGTTGTAGCATGTGTCAGAATCTCCTTTTTTAAATTTAAGGCTGACTAATATTCCATTATATGTGCGTACCACATTTTGTTTATCCATTCATCCATCAATAAGCACTTGGGTCACTCCTACATCTTGGCTATTGTGAATAATGCTGCTATGAACATGGGTGTGTAAATATCTCTTTGAGACCCTGCTTTCGATTCTTTTGAGTACATACTCAGAAGTGCAATTGCTAGATCATATAGTAATTCTATTTTTAATTTTTTTGAGGAACCTCTGTACTGTTTTCCATAGGGGCTATACCATTTTACATTCCTACCAACAGTACACAAGGGTTTTAATTTCTCCCTATCCTTGCTAACCCTTTTTATTTTCTTCTTTTTTTTTTTTTTTTTTTAATAATAGCCATCCTGACTGGTGTGAGAGGGTACCTCATTGTGGTTTTGATTTGCATTTCCTTAATGATTAGTGACGTTGAGCATCTTTCACATGCTTTGGGGTCATTTGTATATCTTATTTGGAGAAATGTCTATTCAAGTTCTTTGCCCATTTTTTCTTTTTGCGGTACGCGGGCCTCTCACTGTTGTGGCCTCTCCCGTTGCGGAGCACAGGCTCTGGACGTGCAGGCTCAGCGGCCATGGCTCACGGGCCCAGCCGCTCCACGGCATGTGGGATCTTCCTGGACCGGGGCACGAACCCATGTCCCCTGCATCGGCAGGCGGACTCTCAACCACTGTGCCACCAGGGAAGCCCCTCTTTGCCCATTTTTAAATCAGGTTATTTGATTAAAAGTAAGTAACTTGACTGTGTGGCATTTTGTGGTTTATGTAGCATTTTCACATACTTTACTATATTTTATACTCACAGTAACCCTGTCAAATTGGCAGGTAGGTATATTGCCATCTACAATAACAAAAACTGAGAATAAGAGAAACTGAGTACTTTGACCAAATAGCCATTAATAGGCAGGACCAAGAGTTTGTGAGTTGAGTTCTATATTGTTTTTGTTTTGAACATTTTAAAATATTTAGTATATGTAATCAATGGAAAAAGCACAGAATGAATTTCTGGACCACTCATTAAAAATCATAGACAAGATGGGAATTCCCTGGTTGTCCAGTGGTTAGGACTCGGCACTTTCACTGCTGTGCGCCTGGTCAGGGAACTAAGATCCCACAAGCTGTGTGGCATGGTTTAAAAAATAAAAAAAATCATAGACAAGAAAACGAAGCTGTGAGTTTGAGATAAATTTCCTGGTGTCTTGTGGACCTAATCCCAATTTCCATGCCCCATTGCACTATATACATTTTCTTTTTCCAGATATCAGATCCAGGAATCTATTGTCAACAAGACTCTTTTCCAAACTATGAGATAGACATCCCTCGGCCTTCCTTCTGCATTCTGAGGGAAGTGAAACAAGGAAGCAGTGGAAAGGAGCCCTGGGATATTCAGTCAAAGATGTTTCCCATCATGGCCCTAGGATCCTTGTTCTTAATCACACATGATTTAAGTTAAAGGTCCAAGACTCCCAAACATAATACTGGTTTTCCATATATGTTGACTCAAGTTTGATGCTCTTCCCTCGTTGACTTTGTGTAAGAAATTAGGGGACTCTTCCATTAAAATTAAACAGAAGGTACACTGCTTGGGAATCTTTGAACTTTATTCTAGAGTGTGTTTCTGCTTGCAACCCTGGAATAAGAAGGGATGCTGGGGAGAGAGAAAAGTTGTAGAAACAGTTTCTTTTTTTAAAAAATTTATTTTCTTATTTATTTATTTATTTATTTTTGCGGTACGCGGGCCTCTCACCGTTGTGACCTGTCCCGTTGCGGAGCACAGGTTCCGGACGCGCAGGCTCAGCGGCCATGGCTCACGGGCCCAGTTAGTTGCTCTGCAGCATGTGGGATCTTCCCGGACCAGGGCACGAACCCATGTCCCCCTCATCGGCAGGCAGACTCTCAACCACTGCGCCACCAGGGAAGCCCGAAACAGTTTCTTTTCCAAAGACCGTGTCCTTAGGACTTTCACCTTTTTCACATCACTCATTCAAACAGTCATAATGCCTGCTACACTATCCACTTTCTACCAAGTTAGTAATGCTTTCTACTAAGTGCTATAATGATTCAAAGATGAGAAAGTACATGCCTTTAGTGCCTATTGCCTGGTAGAGGAGACAAGACATATACACATTTAACTACGATGCTACATAGAAAGTGATAGGTATCTTAAGAAGCCCACACAAAAATGCTATGCGGAGAGAAACTATGGAGAGATTACTTCTGGCTGATAGGCTTGGGAGTACGTCAGAGAAAGATTTAGGGGGAAATATTCTCTGATCCTTGAAAAATATATGAACAGGTAGAAATGGGGCAAGAAGTTCTTTCTTGGCAGAAAGAAATGTGTGAACAAAGACACAAAGGAGGAAAGGAGAGGATGCCTTCCAGGATCAGGAACCTGAAGGATGAAGCATGGTGAGTGGGAAGATCTAAGAAACAGTCCACAACAATTCCAGTACTGGTCCTGCCTTTTCATGACTATTTGTTCAAAGTACTCAGTTTCTCTCATTCTCAGTTTTTGTTGTTGCAGATGGCAAAATATCTACCTGCCAACCCCACAAGGGTTATTGTGAATATAAAATATAGTAAAGTATGTGAAAATACTATATAAACCACAAAAAGCTATACAAGCGTAAGAAGTTTTTATCGGTGGGTTGGGGCCCAATGATGGAAGGCCTTGAACAGACCTCAGACTCAGGGATTTGCAAAAGCCACCTGCATCAGACCCAGAGGTCCTTCACCAAGAGTTCCCATTGCTACCCAGGGAAAGTCCAGTTACCTCTTCTACACAATGTGATGTAATCTGGTACACCAGCTGTATACACATTTGGTAACTGGTATAGGTTACACACCTGTAACTCACTTTGTTAAATTAACTTGCTACAGTTTCAAAATTTTAAGCACAACCTTCAGGTTTCTCTGTTTTCCTCTTCTATAGATTGACAGGTTTGTCCTCTGGCCTGGATGTTGGGGCCACCATTTCAAATTTCTTGTTTTCACAACTCCCCTTCTCAAGCCCACACTAGGACATTCCTCCCAGCTCCGCTGATTCCTGAAGAATCAGACTCAGTCCTGGTCTGAGGTTTGGAACGCACTGCTCACCTCACATTGAAGGTAGTTCCTGCTTCACATAGATGAAAACAATTTAAATTCATTAAGGGTGAGTATGTTCATTGGCAACAATGTCTCAGAGGACCTGCAGTAGGAGTTAAACTGTCATCGTTTTGAAATTTGTGCTGGTTTTTATTTTATACTTAACTTTTCAACTGTCATTAACAATGGATTATTTGCAAAATTAAAACCATTCAGAATAAAGGTAAAGTGAATTCCTCTTTCCTGCTGCCCACCCACTAACTGCTCCCAAATGCAGCACCATTTCTCTGTAATCAGATACTTTTGCCTGGAATCCTACCGGTCTCCTAACTCCACTGGTCTCCTAACTAGATGCTCCTGCCCAGTCTTACCTTCTTCCCGTCCAGTCTTCACAACGGTGCCAGAATGGTTGTTCTGAACAGGTACAGCTGTTTGCGCCTTTCCTTTGCTTCCTTGGCACTGCCTGCAGCCCTCCATGACTTCCCCCTCTGCCACTTCTCCCCATTCCACACCACCCCTCACCACCCCGCCCCGGTGGCATGCCCTTTCAGCCACAGCCCACACCCACTGCACTCCAAGCCTGCTGTGCTCTTCCACAGTTGGCTTTTCCATGTGCTATCCCCTGGAGTTTCCACTCTATCCTCAGAGTCCACCTTCAAGTCTCGTATCTATCAATCCCTCCTCGGTGAAGACACCCTGATGGGGATGCCCGCCCACCTTCCCCATCCCCACCCGGGACATCAGGGATTCAGGCTTTCTCTCGGCACTTCGCGCAAAATTAACTCTATTGGGGCATTATTCGTATTTCATTATCACTATTTGTTTGCTCACTTGTTGCCACACTGGATCCTGAGCCTTTTATTTTTCCAAGCCTGGGTATCCAGCACAGTTGAGCCCAATAAATAGTTGTTAAATGAATGAATAACATACCCACAAACCTTGACTTTAGAAAGTGCTCTACAAATCCTAGTTCCCTTTCGCCCGTTTTCCTGTCCCCTATTCTCTTCAGTGTCTAACAACCTTAATTTCCAGTTCAGCTCGACCCAGGTCACCATATGGGGACCCCAACCACAGATGTCCACTTGGAGGGAGTCATCTTGCCAGTCATGATGAAGAGGCCATTTTCTATTTTCAAGCAGACTAGAGTGAAAGAAAAAAATTCTCACATCCATCAACTCTATTGCACTCTCTTGCCTCAATCAACCTTTTGGTTACACTTTGGAGAGAAATAGTTTTGTCACATTCATTTCTACCGAAGTCTTGTAAAATAGAATTTTACCCAACTGAGTAATGACAGAAAAGAAAACTAAAGGTGATATACCAACCAATTTAAACTGGAAATTCAGTTGAATATTGCATGGCTTCTCTGTGCTGGCCAGGGTGTGAGCTAGGTCTTCACACATATTCTTCCCTCTGTCTGGAATAATTTATTTAGTTCAGGTTTCTCAACATTGGTGCAATGGATATTTTGGGCCTGATAATTCTTCGCTGTGGGGCTTTCCAATGCATCCTAGGATGTTTAACAGCATCCCTTGCCTCTACCCACTCGATGCCAGCAACACCCCTGCCCCAACTGAGACAACCAAAAATGTCTCAAGGTATTGCCAAACGTCCCCTGGAAGGCAAAATCACCCCTGCTTGAGAGTCATTGACATAACTGATTCCTGCTCACCCTTCGTATTTTAGCTAATGTGTCACCACCTCCTGGAAGCTTTCCTTAACCCCTCAGAATGGATCAAATGCCCCGTTACATGTTCTTATAACATTGTACACCATTTCTTCAGAATATGTATCAAGGGTGGCAACTATATATTTATTAGCATGGCTATTTGCTTATTATTTTTTCCTAGTCTATAAGATCCATGAAAATGGAAACTGGGTCTACTTTTCTCCCTGTCGTATGCCTTAGCACAGTTCCTAGTTCATATTAGGTACCACCGTAAACAAACGCTGTGTAAAAGAGAGAACGGGAATGCAGAGATCAAAGATGCCCTCAATAGCAAAATTCAAAAACCTTCAGAGGAAACATAGATATGAACCATTGGCCAGAGGCATCTAAGAAGCAATGTAGTTCACAGCAGATGGGAACTTGTAAGTAATATTCTTTCCATATACTTGAAAGACAGTGGAGAGCAGCTATGAAATTAATGTCTCAGGAAAGTCTCAGATGAGACACTATAGGGGTGTGAGAGGATGGGTACATACAGACATGGAGTCATCTGCAAGAACATTGCTGTGGAGGCTAACATTAGCCCAGGAGCTGAGGCTCACGTAATGGACTACAGGAAAACTTTTACGATACCGTCTTTAGATGGCAGGCCTCGACCTGCACAGAAAGCAGCAGCTCTGTAGCCCTTAAGGGAACCCAGGACAGGAGGAAACTAGGGGTGTATGGAATCATCCACTCACAGTTTCTGATACATACTGTATCCATGGCTAAATTCAAAACAACGTAAACATTTAAAAATTTCCTTTACTGAATGAATAACAGATCATTTTCCTTTGTGAAGATGTAAGCAAAATAGGAGCTAAACTATTTAATCTATCTGCTGTCAACGTCTTTTCCAAATAAGGGCTCTTAAATTGTTCTCACCTTTTCGTACTCTTAAACTTTCCACTGTGATTTGTTTGATGTTTGTTTATTAGAGGGGTGTTGGAGTCGGGGTCTTGGCAGGAAGAAGACGGACACAATAAAGGAATTGTTTATAGAATGTGTTGAGAAACCACAAGGATGGTGCTATATCTAGGGTCTAAGAGTGAGGCACTCTTGTCACCTCTAAGCCTGAAGGGGTAAAGGAGAGGGGAGTGGTTACAGGAACAGAGAGACAGTTACATAGATAGAGAATGCAGCCAGCTTGTAGTGACCAGGCAGAGAGGGAGCACAGAAAATGAATCTACACCCAGCTTTGCTCTGCTTCCCATCTCCACCTCCCTCTCATCTGCTTTTGCTCCTTAGTGGTAGCCATCCAGCAGGCAAGGTTACCTGCTGATTCAGTTCATAAAGGTGAGTCTCCAGGGCCCAGGACAGGAAGGAGAAGGGTACAAAGAGAATGTGGAGGCGCAGCAGAAAATATCCAGCACACTGTTTCATTACACACCATTTCCAGATGGTGGACAATAATATTATTTTGGAATTAACACAACGCTTTGTAAAATAACATTGATTTTGTGATATCACTTTTTTACTGGGAGATAGAGTATATTTCAACTGTGTGTATGCTTTGAAAGTAGACACAACATAGGAAATCCTGCATGGCTATCTCAGAGACTTGATAATTTCCATAGTCATTGTAGTGACTCAGACTAAGAACTAGTCTAGCGCCAGCTTCCAGGTCCCCTGTTACACTCTTGAACATGGCTGCATGACAGAGACACAAAACTTAACCCGCTTCTGCCTCTCTCCTTTAGGGGTGTGATAGGATCACATAGTAGAGCCTTGTTAACTTTCCCTGCGAAGGATGTAGGAGCGGCAGACGTGAGAAGAGTCATCATGGTCCTTTGAAGAAGTTTAGAGGGAGGGAGAGAAGGTGGGAGAGAGAGAAAGAGAAAGAGAAATAAGCAGCTGTTGGGATGAGAGGGATGCTGGGGCAATTGGTGGCTAAAAAGAAATGTTAGGATGTTTGCCTGTTTGTCATGCAATCATACACCTCTCCCCTTGGAATTTTCTGAGACATCTAAATAAAGATTGAAATTACTTCCCAATTTAAATATGAAGCTGTTCAGAAAGAGACCCCAAGTCATCTCAGCCTTCTATAGGCTATAGGAGCAAAGAACAGATGGCCATCTGGACAAGGGCCCTAGAGCCAGAAGGAAAATCCAAAGAGCATGGCAACTCAGAGATGCCAGCATCAACATGACGCCTGGGTGAACTCTCCCCTGCTCTCATCTACATTTTCCAGGAAGAGAGAGCACTTTCACCAAGAGCAACATGGAGAAAGTACAGCCTAGCTCAACACACTAATAGGTGCAGACTTTAACAAATGGGTTGGCGGCCACACCTACTAGACAGACCCCATCCTGGGATGATGAAGCCTACTGGGGTGATTCTAGTTGCTGAGACCAAGCTTGGGCTTCTGTCTGTCCCATCTTTTGAGTCCTGACCTGGGCTTGTCGCCCAAGCTCCCATCTGTCCTGCTCATTACTTGGCACTCTTTCCTGTTCACAGACTCAGCCTCCACCTGTGTGTGCCTTTGATGAACCCCTTCTGCAAACTCTAGCCCTAGCATGCATTTGAATTCCAAGTTTTGATAGCTGCTTTTCTCAACACTGCATTTCTTCCAATTTTGTTTGGGATTCTTGACACTGTCTTGGCTTGAAATATTGATATACACTATTCTTACCTCATAACCAGGACCATTTGGGGTCTGATGCTAAACCAAGTTCGTGCCACTATCCTCAAGATACTCCAGCCTGGCCAACTACCTCAATTCCTGCAAACCAATATTATGTCACTAATATTTATTGTTTTTTTCCTATAAGCCTAGAACTTTGCATGAATTCTCTCTTGTAATCCACAGGAAATACATGTATGTAAGAGAATACTGCCTTTCCTATTTTACAGATGAAAATACTAAAACATAGAAAGGTTGAGTAACTTGTCTAAGATCAGAAAGCCAGCTGGTGGTAAAGCTGGCATTGGAACCCAGGCAGCCAGACTGCTGAGTCTATGCTTTCACCCACGCATTTTAGAACATTTCCAACCTTCTGGAAAGGGGATGACCCAAGGCCTTGCCTTCCTTCCGGTTTGGAACACCCTCCCTCATTCTGTACCTAGTGAGATCCTTCTTCACATCTCAGTTTACATGTTTCCTCCTCAGAGAGACCTCCCTGTTCACCTGGCTAAAGACAGTCTCCCCTGCTCATATTCTCTCATGCATTCTGTTTTTCTCCTCTGTTAAATTTATCCCAACAAACATTCCTTTGCGTGTTTACTTGTGGAATGTCTTACCTTGCTCTGTAAGGGACGGGGTCTGTTTTGCTCTGTACCATGTCCCTCACATTCAGCTCAGCAACTGACCCATAGTGGTCAATATTTTTTGAATAAAGGAACAAATGAATAGACTTCTTTCTGGCATTCTCCTCACTGCAGAACCTTTCAAAATTCCATGCAGTACCTAAATTGCTGGGTCTGTGGCAAATGCTTTTTGCTGTGTGCTTACTGCTGAGAAAGCACACATTCATCCTTTGAAGGTAGATTTTATTTTTAGAGGTAGATAAAAGCCTTTTGAGATCAAATTTGCAAGGAGCAAGCTTGTCACAACTAGGTAACCTAACTTTGGTTCAAAAGTGCCTTGTGATTATAAAATAGTAAGGCTGTGTGTGTATGTCCTACGGACACTGCAGAAGAGGGGTTCTAACGGTCGCCCGATGGCCGTGTTCCTCACCAGTGTACAATCTACAGGGAACAACTCAATTGGTCACATACATTCTAGCACATCAGTTCAAGATTAACTTTATTACTTTCTAATTAGATTTCCAGTGTGCCTCGTTTAGTCCAGTGTCCTCAAACATTTTGGACTTCTGTATTCTTAAAAAGTATTGGAGATCCTCAAAGAGCTTTTGCAATAAGGATTATGTCTATCAATGCTCACCATACTAAAAATGAAAACTGAGGAATTTAAAAATCATCGATTTATTAGATCGCTTCAAAATTACATTTCTTTTGCTATGTCGTTTTGGAAAAAAGAAATCCAGCGTCACCCACGTATGTGGTTAGAAAAGGAAAAGTGTTTTAATAGCCTTTTCAGATAATTGTGGGATTCTTTGATAGTATACCCTAACTTAACAACTGGCAGTTTCTTAAAGATTAGTTCAATATGAAATAAGAAACCATGTCAATGAAATTTTTGTACTTTGCTACATTCAAATCCATTCCCCTATCTTGCATGATTTGGATCGACCCGTGCGTGATTTTGTAGTATCACGTATTTGGTCAGTTAGGCCAAATCTTGGTTCACTGCGTTATGCACATCTTCCAAAAGTTTGTGTATTTTGTCATACAATATCAAAAAATAACATTCATTAATATCACTACTAACATTGTCAGGAATCTTCAAGTACTGGGAAGTTGTCAAGCTGATAGTGGCGGATACGAGATTTCCAAAATTAGTAATTTTAGTAATTTTTGTTTGAAAGCATGAATTTATCATTGGCAACAAATACTGTCAGTTAGTTTCCTTCATAGTGATAGGCCCACTTTATTCATTTTCAAGAAAATGTCTACAAAATAACCATGAAAAAAAAAGGGTAGTTTAGCTCACAATTCAATCAATCACACAGTTGCTTTTCTTTGAACTACATTTGGCATACAAAAGTGCTTTATTTGTACTTCCCATTATATCAGACAGAATGTTAAAAAGACTTGTACTCAAGACTCAAGATTAAATGAAATTAATAATTTTTACTACTTCAACAAGGAAATTCTTAACTGAAACTGGCTTTTCTTTTTCTTTCTTTCTTTTTTTTTTTTTTTTTTTTTTACTGTGATTTTGTGGCAGTTAAGAACACAATGACTACTGCCTGGTATCTTGACTTGTGCAAAGGCACCAGCGGGTTTGCCCACCATTGCTTTCCCACCAGTGCAAATGTCAACACAGCAGCAAGGCAAATAACATCTTAGTATCTTAAAGAAAATAGCTTTGACCTTTCTAATCCCCTGAAAAGGTCTTGTGGACTTCCAGGAATCTGTAGACCACTCTTTGAAAATGGCTGTGTCCGTCTATCTGCTGTGAAACTTTCCAAAAGGCTTCAGCAAAGGTGTGGCATTATCTTCCAGCATAATGTGACCAGACAATACACTGGTAAAACAGTGTAAGCCTGAAACTGGAAAATGGCTCAAAAACCATGAGAGAAAAGAGAATGTGTGAGAAGAGAGACTCAGTTATAGACGAGATTAGCAATTTTTGTTACAATATTTAGATACAAACAGATTATCGTGGCACTGATTCTAAAATCTGCTTTTCTTTGCCCACAGCATGCTTCGAGAACAGTCTCAAGGATCACTGTCTCTTGCTGGCTTCTTCTAATTCCTATTTCTCAGAATATAAACTCTAGAAATATGAATTTGCTTTTGAGGGGGAAAGGTAACAGGAATTCAGGGAGGAGGCGCCTTTACCTGTCACCAGAATTTGCCTTTTAGCACAAATTCAGTTGCTTCAGACCAGTTGGATTTGAGTTCTCACCTCTGGCTAATTTCACTTCATCTACACTTCATCTCTTTCCCGGGTGCTTTTCTGGTAGTGTTTAGTAGCTAATTCATAAATGCCTGATGACATCTGTGAGAGGACAACCTTGTGAGTAAGATGTTTATTTGGGGGGGGGGGGCAGACTTTATTTTTAAAATGCAGAGCACAGTGGTTCCTTTAAAGCATGTGGCAGCCATAGAGCTGTTCTCCGCGTGGAGCAAATGCACTGTGTTCACAGTCAAGGAGCAGTGAGCAGGGGAACCCAGCTCTTAAGTACCTTTGTGTAATGTTGAACAACCTGGGATGCTGTGTTTGCACAGAGGCCCTAGGGGAAGGGACCTCCAAGAGGGAGCAATCCAGGTAGGATCTGGATGAGGGTGGAAAGAGGGAGGAGAACAGGCCACATTTGTCACATTGGTGCAGTTTGACTGTCAGAGAAAACAAAACCTTCTGTCTTCTTGGCCTCTTCACTGGCTCTGAACGGTGCAGGCAGAGTTCTCCTGGGCAGAACCCATTCTACTCCTGGGGATTAGGCTTGTACCAAAACCTCACTCTAGCACCAGGCCAGTGAGCCAGAAGCACTGAGAGAGGTTGCTGACCAGCGGCCTTACCCTGAGACTGTGGAGGTAGGGTATGGGGGTGGACACAGCAGTGGAAGCCCAGAAGTGGGTCAGCTGCTGCTTCCTGTCCCCACCCCTAGAGTGGATGGCACGGGCTCTGCTGTAGCCCCTGACTGATGAATTGCAATCAAGAGAATTTTTCCCAACCTGCTGTGTCAATAGGCAGGAGGGAAAAGATTATGAAATATGAACCAGGAGAAGGGGAAAGGGAACCAGAATGTTTTTCTTCTCCTGAGGAAAGGCTCATTGACGGGAGAAAACTCAGCCTGGGCCAAGGCTGCCCATGGCAACAAAAACAAGGGTGCCTTACATTTTCAGAAGTACAACATCGTCATGGGGCATTTCCACACTCCACGTCACCACGGCTGCAGCTCACTACAACCAAATGAGGTGGGCAAAGGGAAAAATGAGCGTCACAACTCACAGAATGCTGGGGAATATTTCTAGAATAAGGAAATATATGGCTTGTAAGAGCTGCCCGTACATTGGAGCCACAAGGCTGCTCCTCCGTGTAAAGCTAAAGGTAGAAATGAATGCCGGTGTGAGTGCTTTTAGAAACATTTCTTTCTGATGTCACAAAAAACAAGAAGGACCTGACCTTTCTCTCAAACGTAGAACATTCACAATGAGAACAGAAGGTATTCCGTTTTGGAGGTTTCTGATGAGATCGTTACATTTTTCTTTTCTTCAAAACAAGAATAAAGGCATCCAGTGACTTTCAGTTTGCCTTAGTCTTTTTCACTCCAAGGGCATTAAGACTTGACAGTGCACACAATTCCAGTAATAAGCGTTTGTTTGGTACCCGGGTAAAATCGCCAGTATCAGGACTTTCTCATCCTTAAGCTCCCATGGGCCTCCTGTTGGCACCTAGCGTCAGAAGAATTGGGAAAAGATTCCACTTCTTGGAGCCCAGGCTTCATGTCTGTGAAATGCAATGACAATGTCTACTTTACAAGTGCTGGAGTAAAGGAGACACGACACAGGTAAATGTGTACAGCACAACTGCCTGGCACTACAGTGATGAGTAAACTCATTCGATGGTGTGCTGGAGTTGATTTGTATGAACTCACGAGAGCTGATTGTTATATTTTCCTGAACTTTGCTAGCCAGCTGCTAAACCACTGGTAGCCTGAGACCCATCATGCTAAGAGTATTCACACAACAGAAATTAGCAAACTATAAATCAGGGTTCCTCCCCACCCAGTCGCTAAAAATTTACAAATGCACCACTACTGCTCTTTTTTTTTTTTTTTTTAAACGAATTTACTTATTTATTTATGGCTGCGTTGGGTCTTGGTTGCTGCACGCCGGCTTTCTCTAGTTGCGGCGAGCGGAGGCTACTCTTCGTTGGGGTACATGGACTTCTCATTGCGGTGGCTTCTCTTTGTTGCGGAGCATGGGCTCTAAGCACACGGGCTTCAGTAGTTGGGGCTCACGGGCTCTAGAGCGCAGGCTCAGTAGTTGTGGCACACGGGCTTAGCTGCTCCGCGGCATGTGGGATCTTCCCGGACCAGGGCTCGAACCCGTGTCCCCTGCATTGTCAGGTGGATTCTTAACCACTGCACCACCAGGGAAGTCCCTACTGCTCTTAATAAATATGTTTTTCTCTTTTCTCCTATTCAATATTGTGCTAAAAAATAGGATAAACTAAATATTTTTTGGGTATAAATGTCTTGAAGATGCGATGAATTTTCTTTCACTGGGGCAGAGCCTCTGTTGGTTTAAAGCACCAGTGAGCAATTGTGGGATTCCAGGAATCAGCAAGCTTAGTGGCTATAACAGACACTGTTGGCTGCCTCTCCAACAACCACTGCTCCCCACCCTGCCTTTCTTCCCTCATCACCAAACTGGATTCCTTGATTTCAAGGAAGGTAGGCTCCGATCCAAATTTACAGCCCCAGAGATGGATCATGATTGCTCTAGTCAGTCATGACAGTGTGATTCTCCCTCACCTTTGATTGGTCTACAGCACTCATATAACTGATTTCTGGCTTCCCTTCTTGGATAAAAAAGCAGACCCTTGTTCCATATGACCCAAAGCAATCTACAGAATTAATGTGATCTCTATCAAATTACCCATGACATTTTTCACAGAACTAGAACAAATGATCCTAAAATTTATATGGAACCATAAAAGACCGAGAATTACCACAGCAATCTTGAGGAAAAAGAACAAAGCTGGAGGGCTTCCCTGGTGGCGCAGTGGTTGAGAGTACGCCTGCCGATGCAGGGGACACGGATTCATGCCCCGGACCGGGAAGATCCCACATGCCGCGGAGCGGCTGGGCCCGTGAGCCATGGCCGCTGAGCCTGCGCGTCCAGAGCCTGTGCTCCGCAACGGGAGAAGCCACAACAGTGAGAGGCCCGCGTACCACAAAAAAAACCCCAAAAAACAGCATGGTAGTGGCACAAAAACAGACGTATGGATCAATGGAAAAGAATAGAGAGCCCAGAAATAAACCCACACACCTATGGTCAATTAATCTTCAACAAAGAAGGCAAGAATATACAATAGAGAAAAGACAGTCCCTTCAGCCAGTGGTGTTGGGAAAGCTGGACAGCTCGCATATAAATCAATGAAGAGAGAACACACCCTCACACCATACACAAAAATAAACTCAAAACAGCTTAAAGACTTAAATGTAATAAAACATGACAACATAAAACTCCTAGAAGAGAATGCAGGCATAACATAGGCTCTGACATAACACAGGCCCTGACATAAATTGTACCAATGTTTTCATAGGTCAGTCTCCCAAGGTAATAGAAATAAAAGCAAAAATAAACAAATGGGACCTAATAAAACTTATAAGCTTTTGCACAGCAAAGGAAACCATCAGCAAAATGAAAATATTGCAAACCATGTGACTGACAAAGCCTTAATTTCCAAAATACAGCTCATACAACTAAATAACAAAAAAACACAACACAATCCAAAAAGTGGGCAGAAGACCTAAACAGACATTTCTCCAGAGAAGATGTACAGATGGCCAATAGGTACATGAAAGGATGCTCAACTTCACTAATTATTAGAGAAATGCAAATCAAAACTACAGTGAGGTATCACCTCATACCGGTCAGAACGGCCATCATCAAAAAGTCTACAAATAATAAGTGCTAGAGAGAGTGTGGAGAAAAGGGAACCCTCCTACACTGTTGTTGGGAATGTAACATTGGTGCAGCCACTTTGGAAAACAGTATGGAGCTTCCTTAAAAGAACTAAAAATGGAGTTACCATACTCCTGGGCATGTATCTGGAAAAAACTCTAATTTGAAAAGATACATGCACCCCCATGTTCATAGCAGCACTATTTACAATAGCCAAGACATGGAAGCAACCTAAATGTCCATTGACAGCTGAATGGATAAAGAAGATGTGGTATATATATATATATATATATATATATATATATATATATATATACACACACACATATACATACAATGGAATACTACTCAGCCATAAAAAAGAATGAAATAATGCAATTTGCAGCAACATGGATGGACCTAGAGATTATCATACCAAGTGAAGTAAGTCAGAAAGAGAAAGACAAATACCATATGATATCATTTATATGTGGAATCTAAAATATGATACAAATGAACTTATTTACAAAACAGAAACATTTTCACAGACATAGAAAACAAACTTATGGTTACCAGAGGGGAAGGGGTTGGGGAGGGGTAAATTAGGAGTTTGGGATTAGCAGATACAAACTACTATATATGAAATAGATAAACAACAGGGTCTTACTACATAGCACAGGGAACTATATTCAATATCCTGTAATAAACCATAATTTGAAAGACTATGAAAAAGAACATGTGTATATATATATATATATATATACACACATATATATATATAGAACACACATACACACACACACTGGTACTTTGCTGTACACCAGAAACTAGTACAACATTGTAAATCAACAATACTTCAAAAACAAAAAGCAGACCCTTGTTAGAAGAAAGCCTTTGAGTCTTTTTCTGCCCATTCACTTTAGTATGGGGATGGGATGCCATGTGGCCATAAGACAACAGGCAGGTGGGAGAAAAGCCAACTCCCTGAGGAGGTCTAAGTGGAAGAGTGGAGAGTGTCTGTTTCTGTGACAGCATTATTGAGCCATTGAAAATGGCTCTTACCAATAAAAAATTGTTTAAACCACAATTCTATTTTTCTATTACTTTTGGCCCAAAGAATTCCTATCTAATACAGGAAGGCGATATATTGCAAGTGAGGCCGTCTTTTCAAAGTTCCCTAGGTTACATTTTGTAGTTAACCCCTACTTATAAAGCCCACCCTGGCTCTAATTTCAAAGGGCAAAGGGCTCAGAGTGAGAGGGGACCATATTATGGTGAGAAGATAGGTATGGAATGGGAGGGGAGATATTAATGGGTCTGGGAACTCCCCTCTGGACCTATGTGGATTTATTCAACTATTATAATTGAATCAAGCAAAGATGGGCATCCCTTTGAAGTTCTTAAAGGAACGTATAGGGTATTCCTCTAGGTACAACATCATTAGGATCTTCTTAGGATTACTTTATCCAGACTTATTCTGAATGCTTCCCAGAAAGGATATCTGGGAAATTCATACACAGCTGGCAAATAAATGAAAGAGTTTTCTTTTTTTGAAGTATAGTTGCTATACAATATTACATAAGTTACAGGTGTACAACATAGTGATTCACAACTGTGGTTATACTCCATTTATAGTTATTATAAAATACTGGCTATATTCCCCCATGTTGTACAATATATCCTTATAGCTTATTTTATACCTAATAGTTTGTACCTCTTACTCCCCTACCCTGATATTGCCTCTCCCCACTTCCCTCTCCCCACTGGTAACCTCTGTGGAATCTAAAAACTACAACAAACCAGTGAATATAACAAAAAAGAAGCAGACTCAAAGATACAGAGAAAGAGGTTTTCAGTGCTGGAGGAGGCGGTAGGGCTCTCTAGACGCTGTACCTATTACCCTTTCAAACAAAACTTGAGAAGAATATGTCATCATACGTGTGAGAAAATAAGAACCCAAAGAGGATGAGGCTTTTCTAGCAGAGGAAATAGTGAACTCGCACATGATGTACTGGCCAGGTGTCAGAATCTGCTTATGACCCTCCCAAATGACAAGAATCTTGCAGCCCAGTCAGGGGACTGCCAACAGCCATGGAGCAGGGAGGAGGACATTTCAATGAAGTCGGCAGTGTAGATCTTGTTTCTGGAGGCAGAGGCAGAGACCTCTCTGCTGGATGGTATGGTTTCCCTCCATGCTCCACAGCAGGGATTTTTCCCGACTGCTATAGGAGCTCCGGGCTCAGGAGACAGGAAGTGTGATTCAGGAGGGTATGCAAACAGGCTTATATGCTTCATCTCTCACGGCCACAGTTCCCAGCTCATCTCTTTCTCTGCAGTGTCTGTGACCATGTCTGATGGCAGCTTCCTCGTATACGCCAAAGGCTATAAGCTTCAGAGAGCTCAGCTGGCAGGCAAGTGCCGGAGAGGGACAATGCCGATAGTGAGAAGCCACATTCAGGGCCTTTAGCATTGGGAAATGACAGAGAATGCTAGGAAGTCCATGAATGGCCTCTGAGGCTGTTTAGAGCTTATCAAGTCCTCCTTTCTCCTTTTGCTGAAAACTCCCATGGAAGTGAAAGGAATCTCTGTCTTGTTTATTTCAAAGGGGGGTTTGTAAAAAAAAAAAAAAAATCAACATTATCCAAGTAGTTCCTTACTGGCTAATTTTCAGAGCTAAATATCTCAGCTGTTGCAAAACATATCTTTTTCATATTAGTCAAAGAAACTGGTGATGGGGTCTGACATCAGATGCATTTTCCGTTTATACATTCTCTCTCTTTAAAGAAATAGCCAATGCTTAAGGCTTTTCGGAAACTATTTTTAAGGAACAACTGCTCACTGATAAGAAGTTCATCAGGATAAAATCAACTTCAGGAAGCAGGGGAGTTACTGCAAAGTGTTCTTGTTATTTGGGATCAATGAACGGCAATGAACGGCTCTTAAAGCTGTCATAGACCCACAAAAGAAGCCTGTTCCCCACATAGAAAAGTAAGCAAGGATGTGTCAGGGGCACTCAGGAGTCATGGCCTTTACTTGGGGGTGTGAGTGGAATATTCCAGAAGTGATGTCTGAGTGAGTGTACAACCACTCCACTTCTCTCTCATCCAGGAAGCAGGCACAAAAAAGCTGTGTGTGTGTCTGTAAGCTATAATCATGCTATGATTACATCATTCAAAATAAGACTATAAATAGTTTCAGTGACAGAGACACAATCAAGTTACCTTTAAAAATGTGTGTTGGGGGCTTCCCTGGTGGCACAGTGGTTGAGAGTCCGCCTGCCGATGCAGGGGACACGGGTTCGTGCCACGGTCCGGGAGGATCCCACATGCCGCAGAGCGGCTGGGCCCGTGAGCCACGGCCGCTGAGCCTGCGTGTCTGGAGCCTGTGCTCCGCAACGGGAGAGGCCACAACAGTGAGAGGCCCGCGTACGGAAAAAAAAAAAAAAAAAGTGTGTTGGGAGCCATGCTTCTGCTGCTACTGATAACAATTTTTTAAAAATGGGACCCCCCCCCGGCCAAAGCCAAATACCCTGCCATAGGGAGATCAGGAATTGGAGTAGCGTTGGGTGAAAGGAGGAGGAGGAATTTGCCCAGCTTCACACAGGTGGCCCGTCACTTGCTCTTCCTCAGCTCCTCTGCCCTCCTGTGCCTCCATTTTACTATTTCTGCTTTCTCAGAGTTTTTGCTTCCTCATCTTACTCACAGTTTCTGTTTCCCCTTAACTTCTCTGACCACGTGTGGATCTAACTGTACCTCCCAATTTCTCTCCATACACCCTCTCAGCCCCTGAGCTTGCTTCTCCCTGCCTCACTGGCCAAGTGTTTCCTCATTCTGGGCTCTGGTAGAGGGTTTGATGGCTCAGTTCCCCACTTCCTATACAGCTGGCTGTCCTGAGGATTGATTGCCCTTAGATACAGCCAGTAGTAAGTTATAAATAGGGTCATGTGACTCAAAATGGGGAAGTCTTGGAGGTCTCTTACTTGGGTGCAGTGCATGGGGCAGATAATAGGAGATGGTTAATAGTCCTATTAACAATGGTGGGTACCACGATTGACATGTCTAATATAAATGTGTAAGTATGCAGTTAAAATATCCTCTTAATTTAAATTTATATTGAGGATTAAAAAATATTGATTTGTCTAACAGGACTAAAGTGTGTGTGTGCGTGTTTTATCCTGAATAAGAATTCTGAGTGAAAAAACAAATGGCATAGAATATGCATCTCAATTGAAATGTTGCCTCCTCATGGCCTTTCTTCACCATCAAATATAGAGGAACCACTGAGCCACTTGCCCCCAACTCCTAATCACTTTATTTCCTCCATAGCTCCTATTATCTGAAATTACATTAAAAGATAATTTATTGCCTCTCTTTCCCTCCCCCCGAGACTGTAAGCTTCTTGAGGGCAGGGACTTGGTTGATCTTGTTTACCATTTTATTCTCCAGCACCTGAGACAGTGACTGACACAAATAAATATGAGTTAAATAAATGAATTAATAAATAAAATGGAGTTGATGATGAATATATAAGAGAAAAAGTATTTGTAGTCTTTAGAGCTCTAGCTTTAGTGTATATAAGAATCACTTGGTTCTTGTAAAAATGCAGATTCTTTGCAGATATCTTGATTGAGCTTTTTTGGGTTAGAGCCCACCATTGTAAACAACCACTCAGTGATTCTGATGTGAGTGTGCAAGGACCACATTTTGATATACACTGATGTAGTTGAACCTGCAAGACCTTTAACTTGAAATTCCCCACCCAATCAATACAAGAACAGATGTGAGATTACAGGGGCCAGAACTTGGAGGATCAGAGCTTGTCGCCTTTGTCATCAGGGCTGTCATGAGCTATGTCCTATCAACTAGTTCATTGTCCCCAATTAGAGCATGCGCTGCTTTTACCAGAAGAAAGAAATGGATGCTAGGCAAGCATAAACAACGGATTTCCACTACAAATACCTTGGCAAGATAGCGTCACTCCCAAACTCCTTTTCGTGGTGGTAAGGCATTTCATGACCTGATTTCTGAAGATCCACCCAGCCACAGCTGTCACAACTAACCAATCTCACTATTAACAGGGAAAGGCAGCATTTCTGGCAGTTTCCAACAGACCAACACGCTCTTTATCACCTCTGGGCAAGGGTGTGTTGGTGAATGTTCATCAACTGGGTTTTCTGAGGCAAAAAGCCCTGATAATTGGTGTTTGCCCATTTCTGTGGTGTAAATCCTCCCACTGCGACTGAGTTCAGGCTGTCGGCATCCAGTTGTTAAATGTCGGGTTGCGAGGAGAGGCACACAGTCAGCTCTTCCAATAGGTATGAACAGGATCCAGCCCACCACTTCCTCTGGCTCTTCACACAGTCTGTTCTTTCTGCTTAGAACCACCTTCTCCAAGTTCTTCCACTTCTCCCCACACAATTCCAGCCTAATTCCTGCAGAGCTTCAACTGGTGGCCCAGCCGTAGTCACCTTGCCTGGGGGTGGGAGGCAATGCTCCTCCTACTTGCTTCTGAGCCACCTGTGTTTCCCTCTAGTACAGATGCTCAGGAGTGTCTCCATTAGACCACAAGCTCCTGGCATCCACCAGACTTTGCACAGTACCCAGCACATAGTGAGTGCTCCAAAATGTTTATTGCATGCATGAATGAATGTACTCCTTGCGTCACATGAAATCTCTTCATGGGGGCAGCTGTCAAGTTGACCTGGTACGAGGCCACGCAGAACATATTTATTAAAGATACAAACAATGCAGCTTGGAAAAGACTTTCCAAGAGCCGGGCTAGTCGCTGGCTCATTCTCACTTCATTAACCTGCTTGTGCCCAAGAGATCAGTAATTGCATTTCTTGGTCCCTAGTCCTGCATTTGCCTTCCCTGTCCCTGAAGCCCCAGGGAGGCATATCATTAGTGAATGAGCACCTCTCACAAGGATGCAAGATGTCTGTGTACGAGGTGAGTGCTTTGCTCGTTTTTGCTTGTGAGAAATGCTCACCAGAGGGACAATAAAGCCATCAGGATGGGGTGTGTGTGGCATGGCAGAGGATGCTGGGGAGATGGTGGGAGGGATATGGGGACAAGGAACAGTCAGCAGGCAAATCTGAAGGATATTGATTCATTCTCAACGTATTTTCTGAGCTTGGAGGGAGTGAACATTCTGTATTCAAAGGGCTTTGAAGGTTGTTTTAATATTGCACCTTTTTCTGGGAAATCGGAGATAATAGATCTTTCTGACTCTCAGCAATAAAAAATAGACCAGCACCTCAAAGAAGGATCAGTGTCTACTTGTACAGGAAGTAGGAAATGAAGTGGTCAAGTCTCCTGGGTAGCCCATGGAAGAGACCTTCTGCCCATGTCCCTGTCCTGCCCCATGCCTTCACCCCAAGGGACAGTTAGGGTTGGAGTGCGTGCATGGGCACACATCTGCGGGCACACTGGCTGCAGTGCAGATGGGAAGCAGATGACCAACAGCTACTGCCTCATGAGTGTGCCTTTATAATCATGTGGACTCTGTTGAAAGGGAAGGGAACCATCATTCCTTGAGCCTTATAATATCTATAATATCACTGTTATTGGAAGAGTTTTTTTCCTCTTTATTCTCTGCTTCACTTACTCCTTACATTTCCTCCAACAGTTTCTAAAACATTTTCACATGAGAACAAACATTTCCAGAGCTCCACTGAGTACCAGCCCTGTAGTTAGATCTCTGACATTAAGAATTTTACAGATTAAAGAAGTGGTTCTTTACCTGTGACCATGATCCCTAAGAGAGACCAGGGATGGCCTTCAGGGGTCTTGCACATGCCTTGAACTTGAATGCAAAATTTCAGTTATTTGGGGAAAGGGTCCATCACTTTCACTGGTGTGTCAAAAAGTTCCATCCTGAAGCCCACGATGTTAAGAGCTGGGCTGATGATGTAATAGAAAAAGCTGCACTCAAGGTATCAGGAAAGCACATGGTCTCAAAACAACCCTGTATGGGGGTCAGAGCTCGGAGGTGATGCCCTGAAGGAGAAACAGGTGGGCTTGGGCCTCAAATGGGTGAGCTTTAAATCCTGGCTCTGCCCCTGAGGTTTGGGGGACCTTGGGCAAGTTGGGTGACCTCCCTGAAACCAGGTCCTCCCTTGCTTTGAGATTTAAATGGGATAGGGTCCAGTGCGTTTGAAAAGCTGGGCAACAGGGTACAGATTGTTTATTTATTTATTTATTTATTTATTTTTTAACATCTTTGTTGGAGTATAATTGCTTTACAATGTTGTGTTAGTTTCTGCTGTATAACAAAGTGAATCAGCTATATGCATACGTATATCCCCACATGCCCTCCCTCTTGAGGCTCCCTCCCACCCTCCCTATCCCACCCCTCTAGGTGGTCACAAAGCACCAAGCTGACCTCCCTGTGCTATGCGGCTGCTTCCCACTAGCTATCTATTTTACATTTGGTAGTGTATATATGTCCATGCTACTCTCTCACTTCGTTCCAGCTTACCCTTCCCCCTCCACATGTCCTTAAGTCCATTCTCTACATCTGTGTCTTTATTCCTGTCCTGCCCCTAGGTTCATCAGAACCATTTTTTTTTTTAGATTCCATATATATGTGTTAGCATATGGTATTTGTTTTTCTCTTCCTGACTTACTTCACTCTGTAAGACAGACTCTAGGTCCATCCACCTCACTACAAATAACTCAATTTCGTTTCCTTTTATGGCTGAGTAATATTCCACTGTATATATGTGCCACATCTTCTTTATCCATTCATCTGTCAATGGACACCTATGTTGCTTCCATGTCCTGGTTATTGTAAATAGAGCTGCGATGAACATTGTGGTACATGACTCTTTTTGAATTATGGTTTTCTCAGGGTATATGCCCAAGAGTGGGATTGCTGGGTCATATGATAGTTCTCTTTCTAGTTTTTAAGGAACCTCCATATTGTTCTCCATAGTGGTGGTACCAATTTACATTCCCACGAACAGTGCAAGAGGGTTCCCTTTTCTCCACACCCTCTCCAGCATTTATTTGTTGTAGATTTTTTGATGATGGCCATTCTGACTGGTGTGAGGTGATACCTCATTGTAGTTTTGATTTGCATTTCTCTAACGATGAGCGATCTTGAGCATCTTTTCATGTGTTTGTTGGCAATCTGTATATCTTTGGAGAAATGTCTATTTAGGTCTTCTGCCCATTTTTGGATTGGGTTGTTTGTTTTTTTGATATTCAACTGCATGAGCTGCTTGTAAATTTTGGAGATTAATCGTTTGTCAGTTGCTTCGTTTGCCAATATTTTCTCCCATTCTGAGGGTTGTCTTTTCGTCTTTTTTATGGTTTCCTTTGCTGTGCAAAAGCTTTTAAGTTTCATTAGGTCCCATTTGTTTATTTTTGTTTTTATTTCCATTTCTCTAGGAGGTGGGTCAAAAAGGATCTTTTGTGATTTATGTCAGAGTATTCTGCCTATGTTTTCCTCTAAGAGTTTTATACTGTTTAGCCTTACATTTAGGTCTTAAATCTATTTTGAGTTTATTTTTGTGTATGATGTTAGGAAGTGTTCTAATTTCATTCTTTTACATGTAGCTGTCCAGTTTTCACAACACCAGTTATTGAAGACACTGTCTTTTCTCCATTGTATACTCTTGCCTCCTTTATCAAAGATAAGGTGACCATACGTGCATGGGTTTATCTCTGGGCTTTCTATCCTGTTCCATTTATCTGTATTTCTGTTTTTGTGCCAGTACCATATTGTCTTGATTACTGTAGCTTTGTAGTATAGTCTGAAGTCAGGGAGCCTGATTCCTCCAGCTCCGTTTTTCTTTCTCAAGATTGTTTTGGCTATTCAGGGACTTTTGTGTTTCCATACAAATTATAAAATTTTTTGTTCTAGTTCTGTGAAAAATGTCATTGGTAGTTTGATAGGGATTGCATTGAATCTGTAGACTGCTTTGGGTAGTACAGTCATTTTCACAATGTTGATTTTTCCAATCCAAGGACATTGTATATCTCTCCATCTGTTTGTATCATCTTTAATGTCTTTCATCAGTGTCTTACAGTTTTCTGCATACAGGTCTTTTGTCTCCTTAGGTATGTTTATTCCTAGGTATTTTATTCTTTTTGTTGCAATGATAAATGGGAGTGTTTCGTTAATTTCTCTTTCAGATTTTTTATCATTAGTGTATAGGAGTGCAAGAGATTTTTGTGCATTAATTTTGTATCCTGCTACTCTACAAAATTCATTGATTAGCTCTAGTAGTTTTCTGGTAGCATCTTTAGGAATCTCTATGTATACTATCATGTCATCTGCAAACAGTGACAGCATTACTTCTTCTTTTCCAATTTGGATTCCTTTAATTTCTTTTTCTTCTCTGATTGTCATGGCTGAAACATCCAAAATATGTTGAATAAGAGTGGTGAGAGTGGGCAACCTTGTCTTGTTCCTGATCTTAGAGGAAACGCTTTCAGTTTTTCACCATTGAGAATGACGTATGCTGTGGGTTTTTCATATATGGCCTTTATTATGTTGAGGTAGGTTCTCTCTATGCCCACTTTCTGAAGAGTTTTTATCATAAATGGGTGTTGAATTCTGTCAAAAGCTTTTTCTGCATCTATTGAGATGATCATATGGTTTTTATCCTGCAATTTATTAATATGGTGTATCACATTGATTGTTTTGCGCATATTGAAGAATCCTTGCATTCCTGGGATAAACCCCACTTGATCATGTTGTATGATCCTTTTAGTGTGCTGTTGGATTCTGTTTGCTAGTATTTTGTTGAAGATTTTTGCATCTATGTTCATCAGAGTTATTGGCCTGTAGTTTTCTTTTTTTGTGACATCTTTGTCTGGTTTTGGTATCAGGGTGATGGTGGCCTTGTAGAATGAGTTTGGGAGTGTCCCCCCCTCTGCTATATTTTGGAAGAGTTTGAGAAGGATAGGTGTTAGCTCGTCTCTAAATGTGTGATAGAATTCACCTGTGAAGGCATCTGGTCCTGAGCTTTTGTTTGTTGGAAGATTTTTAATCACAGTTTCAATTTCAGTGCTTGTGATTGGTCTGTTTATATTTTCTATTTCTTCCTGGCTCAGTCTTGGAAGGTTGTGCTTTTCTAAGAATTTGCCCATTTCTTCCAGGTTGTCCATTTTATTGGCATATAGTTGCTTGTAGTAGTCTCTCATGATCCTTTGTATTTTGGCAGTATCCGTTGTTACTTCTCCTTTTTCATTTCTAATTCTGTTGATTTGAGTCTTCTCCCTTTATTTCTTGATGAGTCTGGCTAACTGTTTATCATTTTTTCTTTATCTTTTCTTGATGAGTCTGGCTAATTGTTTATCATTTTTTCTTTATCTTCTCAAAGAAACAGCTTTTAGTTTTATTGATCTTTGCTATTGTTTCTTTCATTTCTTTTTCATTTATTTCTGATCTGATTTTTATGATTTCTTTCCTTCTGCTAACTTTGGGGTGTTTTTGTTCTTCTTTCTCTAATTGCTTTAGGTGTAAGTTTAGGTTGTTTATTTGAGATTTTTCTTGTGTCTTGAGGTAGGATTGTATTTATATAAACTTCCTTCTTAGAACTGCTTTTGCTGCATCCCATTGGTTTTGGGTTGTCCTGTTTCCACTGTCATTTGTTTCTAGGTATATTTTGATTTCCTCTTTGATTTCTTCAGTGATCTCTTGGTTATTTAGTAGCATATTGTTTAGCCTCCATGTGTTTATATTTTTTACAGTTTATTTTCCTGTAATAGATATCTAGTCTCATAGCATTGTGGTCGGAAAAGATACTTGATATGATTTCAATTTTCTTAAATTTACCAAGGCTTGATTTGTGACCCAAGATATGATCTATCCTGGAGAATGTTCCATGAGCATTTGAGAAGAAAGTGTATTCTGTTGTTTTTGGATGGAATATCCTATAACTATCAATTAAGTTCATCTTGTTTAATGTATCATTTAAGGCTTGTGTTTTCTTATTTATTTTCATTTTGGATGATCTGTCCACTGGTGAAAGTGGGGTGGTAAAGTCTCCTACTATGATTGTGTTACTGTTGATTTCCCCTTTTATGGCTGTTAGCATTTGCCTTATGTATCGAGGTGCTCCTATGTTGGAAGCATAAATATTTACAATTGTTATACCTTCTTCTTGGACTGATCCCTTGATCATTATGTAGTGTCCTTCTTTGTCTCTTGTAATACTCTTTATTTTAAAGTCTATATTGTCTGATATGAGAATTGCTACTCTAGCTTTATTTCGATTTCCATTTGTCTGGAATATCTTCTTCCATCCCCTCACTTTCAGTCTGTATGTGTCCTAGGTCTGAAGTGGTCTCTTGTAGACAGCATATGTATGGGTCTTGTTTTTGTATCCATTAAGTCAGTCTGTGTCTTTTGGTTGGAGCATTTAATCCATTTACATTTAAGGTAATTATTGATATGTCTGTTCCTATTACCATTTTCTTAATTGTTTTGGGTTTGTTTTTGTAGGTCTTTTCCTTCTCTTGTTTTTCCTACCTAGAAGTTCCTTTAGCATTTCTTGTAAAGCTGGTTTGGTGGTGCTGAATTCTCTTACCTTTTGATTGTCTGTAAAGGTTTTAATTTCTCCCTCAGATCTGAATGAGATCCTTGCTGGGTAGAGTAATCTTGGTTGTAGGTTTTTCCCTTTCATCACTTTAAATATGTCTTGCCACTCCCTTCTGGCTTGCAGAGTTTCTGCTGAAAAATCAGCTGTTAACCTTATGGGAATTCCCTTGTATGTTATTTGTTTTATTCCTTTGCTGCTTTCAATATTTTTTCTTTGTATTTAATTTTTGGTAGTTTGATTAATATGTCTTGGTGTCTTTCTCTTTGGGTTTATCCTGTATAGTACTCTCTGTGCCTCCTGGACTTGATTGACTATTTCCTTTCCCATGTTAGGGAAGTTTTCAACTATAATCTCTTCAAATATTTTCTCAGTCCCTTTCTTTTTCTCTTCTTCTTCTGGGATCCCTATAATTTGAATGTTGGTGAGTTTAATGTTGTCCCAGAGGTCTCTGAGACTGTCCTCAGTTTTTTCATTCTTTTTTCTTTATTCTGCTCCCTGGCAGTTATTTCCACCATTTTATCTTCCAGCTCACTTATCCATTCTTCTGCCTCAGTTATTCTGTTATTGATTCCTTCCAGAGTATTTTTAATTTCAGTAATTGTGTTGCTCATCCCTGTTGTTTGCACTTTAGTTCTTCTAGATCCTTGTTAAATGTACCTTGTATTTTCTCCATTCTGTTTCCGAGATTTTGGATCATCTTTACTATCATTACTCTGAATTCTTTTTCAAGTAGGTTGCCTATTTCATCTTTACTTATTTCTTCTTGTAGGCTTTTACCTTGCTCCTTCGTCTGTTACAAAATTTTGTCATTTCATTGTTTTTTGTTTTTGATGGGTGGTGCTGTATTCCTGTCTTACTGGTTGTTTGGCCTGAGACGTCCAGCACTGGAGTTTGCAGGCAGTTGGATAGAGCTGGGTCTTGGTGCTGAGATGAGGACCTCTGGGAGGCCTCACTCTGATTGACATTCCCTGGGGTCTGAGGTTCTCTGTTAGTCCAGCGGTTTGGACTCAGAGCTCCCAGCATAGGAGCTCAGGTGCGACCACTGGCTTGGGAACCTAGATCCCTCAAGCTTCATGGCACAGTAAAAAAAAAAAAAAAAAACGGAAGAAAGAAAGACAAAAAGGAGCAGTACAATATCAATGAATGAAAAACAAAATAAAATTTGAAAGATAAAAAAATATATTAGGAAAAATAAAAGTATAATTGAAACTACTGGTTGCTGCAGGTTCCTCCCGTCCCCTTAGGTGTCTGTGGTCCCTCAACAGTGCCTGTAGGTGCCCTAATTGTGAGGAGACGTGAATTCCACATCCTCCTAGTACGCCATTTTGACTCCGCCCCCAGGTTATTTTTAAACAGCATGTTGGTTATATTTTCCAATGCTGTGCTCAGTGTGTTCTTCCATCTCCAGACCCCTTTTCAGGTGAAGAACTTCTAACTTTAAAGCTATGAGTCCAATTGTTCACCTGAAAAAGTACAAGAAGTACTTATTTTCTCTGTGTTTCTAGACTTTGTGAATGCTCTGCAGTGTACTGAAATTTAGAAAAATTTTACCTGAAAATGTGTCTGGAGGTTAAAGAAAAATAGTATGAGCATATTATTTGAAAATGCAGTAGCACCCTGTTTAAAAATATGTTTATTCTATGTGCCCAGACTTTTCAGACACCCTGCATATATAGGTTGTTGAGACGCCATTTTATTTTGCTTTTTTCCCTGTGTAAGAAGCGGAGGTATGTGACTCCCAAACACAGCAGTCAGCAGCACAACAAGAGGTCCCCTCGTTCCTGGGCTACATTCCATCAACTACTTACCGCCACATTGGCATGTGTGACTGGTCACATGCCCTGTCCTCTGTCCCTCCCTCTGTTTCTCTCAACTCCAGTGGCATGGAGGCAGCTAGCAGCCCTCCTCCATGCTCTCACTCCTGACACATGACTACCCTAGGTTTGGCCTGAGGGGAAAAGACTGCTGGTCAGAGAAGAGTTCAATTGTATCTATTCATATGAGCATGGTTTTTAAAAAATGATGGTTAGAGAAGAAGAAACTTGGAGGAGTCTTTGTCATCCCCTCCTCAGGTGGGGTGCCCCTGCTGCATGCCCCCAGAGGGCCCTGCCCTTTCCTTCTCTCAGCTCTTTGCACCCAGATTGCAACTGCTTTCTGGGTGCTCTGTCTTCCTCCCTGGCTCACATCCAGTGTTCACCAGCACAGAAAGTATCTTTCAAAGAATTACTTCTTAAAGAAACTAAGGTCTTCCTGAAAATGTTGCTACTTGAGAGTACAGAGTTACACTTGGAGATAAAAGTTTCTCAAGGGCTTCCCTGGTTGTGCAGTGGTTAAGAACCTGCCAATGCAGGGGACACAGGTTCAAGCTCTGGTCCGGGAAGATCCCACATGCTGCAGAGCAACTAAACCCATGTGTCACAACTACAGAGCCTGCGCTCTAGAGCCCATGAGCCACAACTACTGAGCCCATGTGCCACTACTACTGAAGCTGACATGCCTAGAGCCCACGCTCTGCAACAAGAGAAGCCACCGCCGTGAGAACCCCACACACTACAACGAAGAGTAGTCCCTGCTCGCCTCAACTAGAGAAAGCCCGCGCACAGCAACAAAGACCCAATGCAGCCAAAAATAAATAAACAAAATTTATTCAAGTAAGAAATGCCTTGTTAGTAAAGCCAAACATCTGAGCTACAATTTCCCAAATTCTTTTCTCCTGTGAAATTAACATAAGAAGATAGTCGAAGCAAATAAGCCCGTTGGTGTGCTAACGGACTTTATTAATGCAAGGAGTGCTAAGGTGTCCTCTTAGAGTCCTAGATCCACTTCACATTTGTTTCTCTGTGTGAGTAGCATACCAAAGACAACTTTGTGCCTGGAAACAGTGAGGGAAGTGGTTCCCAACCCCAGCAGGGCAAAGGATCACTTAGAAGGTTTTTTGGAAAATACAGTTTCCCAAATTATAGTCCTGTAGATGCTGATTCCAGAGGTCTGAAGTAGGGCTTGGAATCTGTTTTTAACAAATGTTGCCCGTGATTCAGTTGATCACTTAGGATTGGGGACTGACTTCTGAAAAAACTGTAACTAACTAGGCTTGAACTGATTCTCCATGATTCACGTCTTTAAAGCAGTGGATGAGTATGTGTAAGAATCACCCACAGAGCTCATTAAAAATGCAGATTTCACATCCAGTAGAAAGTGGCTAAGATGACAAAGAGAGACAACAGCAAATATACGTGAAAAAGGGGAGCAGCTGGAACTCTCATTACATTGTTGATGGGAGCATAAAACTGTAGTCTTTTTGAAAAGCTGTTTGGCATTTTCTTATAAGGTTAAACATACACCTACTCTGTGATCAAGCAAGTCCAGTCCTAGGAATTTACCCAAGAGAAGTGAAAGCATATGTTCACATAAAGACTTGTGTACTAGTTGGGGAAAAGACAACCTCTTCAATGAGTGTTGCTGGGAAAACTGAACAGCTACGTGTAAAAGAATAAAATTAGAACACTCCCTAACACCATACACAAAAATCAACTCAAAATGGGTTAAACACCTAAATGTAAGGCTGGATATTATAAAACTCTTGGGGGAAAACATAGACAGAACACTCTCTGATATAAATTGCAGGAAGATCTTTTTTTGACCCATCTCCTAGAGAAATGGAAATAAAAACAAAACTAAACAAATGGGACCTAATGAAATCTCAAAGCTTTTGCACAGCAAAGGAAACCATAAATAAGACAAAAAGACAACCCTCAGAATGGGAGAAGATATTTGCCAATGAAGCAACGGACAAAGGATTAATCTCCAAAATATACAAGAATCTCATGCAGTTCAATATCAAAAAAACAAACAACCCAATCCAAAAATGGGCAGAAGACCTAAACAGACATTTCTCCAAAGGAGACATACAGATGGCCAACAAACACATGAAAAGCTGCTCAACATCACTAATTATTAGAGAGAAGCAAATCAAAACTACAAGGTATAACCTCACAGCCGTCAGAATGGCCATCATTAAAAAGCTACAAACAATAAATGCTAGAGGGGGTGTGGAGAAAAGGGAACCTTCCTGCACTGTTGGTGGGAATGTAAATTGGTACAGCCACCATGGAGAACAGTATAGAGGTTCATTAAAAAACTAAAAATAGAGCTACTGTATGATCCAGCAGTCCCACTCCTGAGCATATACTTGGAGAAAGCCATAATTCAAAAAGATACATGCACCCCAATGTTGACTACAGCTCTAGTTACAATAGCCAGGACATGGAAGCAACCTAAATATCCATCAACAGAGGAATGGGTATCATATGATATTGCTTATATGTGGAATCTTAAAAAATGGTACAAATGAACTTATTTACAAAACAGAGTTACAGATATAGAAAACAATTTTATGGTTACTGGGGGAAAGAGGGGTAGGGATAAATTGGGAGATTGGGACTGACATATACACACTACTATATATAAAATAGATAACTAATAAGGACCTATTGTATAGCACAGGGAACTCTACTCAATACTCTGTAATGGCCTCTATGGGAAAAGAATCTAAAAAAGAATAGATGTATGTATATGTATAACTGATTCACTTTGCTGTACAGCAGAAAGTAACACAACATTGTAAATCAACTATACTCCAATAAAAATTTAAAAAAAAAAAAGACTTGGTGCTAGTATACATAATAGCTAAAAACTAGAAACAACTTCTGGTGGACACACTGTAAGGTGACTCCTGATAATCCACAGCCTTGTATAATCCCCTCTTCTAGAGTCTGGGTGAAATCTTGACTTGTTCTATGCAATATAGCAAAGGCAATGGAATGTCACCCCCACAATTATGTTATATTTTATAAGATTCCATTTTAGTAGACTGAAGGGGAAGCCTCTCCTGCTGGCCTTGGAGGAGCAGACAGCCATGCTGTTAACCGTCTATGGACAGGGCCACATGGCAGAGAACTGCAGAGGGCAGCTGATGGCCAGTAAAAAGCCAAGCTCCTCAGTCCCACAACTGCAAGGATCTGAATTCTGAGCTTGGAAGAGGTCCCTGAGCTCTAGACAGGAATGCAGCCTGGCTGACACCATGCATGCAGTTTTGTGAGACTCTGAGCAGAGGATCCAGCTAAGCCGTGTCTAGACTCCTGACCCATGGAAATTGTGAGATAATAAATGTGTGTTGTTTTAAACTGCTACATTTGTGGTAATTTGTTATGCTACCTAGAAAAGGAATACACAACTCAAATGTCCATCAACAGGTGAATGTATAAACCAATTGTAGCATATTCCTGCAATGGGATATTACTTAGCAATAAAAAGAACTAATTTTTTTTTTTTTTTTTCAGTATGCGGGCCTCTCACTGTTGTGGCCTCTCCCGTTGTGGAGCACAGGCTCCGGACCTGCAAGCTGAGCGGCCATGGCTCACGGGCCCAGCCGCTCTGTGGCATGTGGGATCTTCCCGGACCGGGACACGAACCCGTGTCCCCTGCATAGGCAGGCAGACTCTCAACCACTGTGCCACCAGGGAAGCCTAAGAACTAATTATTGACACATGTAAAAACATGGATAAATATCAAAAAACATGTTGAGTGAAAGAAGCCTGACTCAAAAGAGTGTATGTGGGTTTGTCATATATGGCCTGTAGTATGTTGAGGTAGGTTCCCTCTATGCCCATTTTCTGTAGAGCTTTTACCATAAATGGGTGCTGAATTTTTTCAAAAGCTTTTTCTGCATCTATTGAGACGATCATATGGTTTTTATTCCTTAATTTGTTAATGTGGTATATTGATTGATTTGCGTATATTGAAGAATCCTTGAGTCCCTGGGATAAATCCCACTTGATCATGGTGTAGGATACTTTTAATGTGCTGTTGGATTCTGTTTGCTAGTATTTTGTTCAGGAGTTTTGCATCTATGTTCATCAGTGATATTGGTCTATAATTTTCTTTTTATGTGATATCTTTTTCTGGATTTGGTATCAGGGTGATGGTGGTTTCATAGAATGAATTTGGGAGTTTGAGAAGGATAGGTGTTAGCTCTTCTCTAAATGTTTGGTAGAATTCACCTGTGAAGCCATCTGGCCCTGGACTTTTGTTTGCTGGAAGATTTTTAATTATGGTTTCAATTTCATTACTTGTGATAGGTCTGTTTATATTTTCTAATTCTTCCTGTTTCAGTCTTGGAAAATTGTACCTTTCCAAGAATTTGTCCATTTCTTCATGGTTGTCCATTTTATTGGCATATGGTTGTTTGTAGTAGTCTCTTATAATGCTTTGTATTTCTGCAGTGTCAGTTGTGATTTGTCCTTTTTCATTTCTAATTTTATTGATTTGCATCCTCTCCCTTCATTTCTTGATGAGTCTGGCTAAGGATTTCCACTAAATCAGGAACAAGACAAGGATGTCCACTCTCGCTACTCGTATTCAACATAGTTTTCGAAGTCCTAGCCACAGCAATCAGAGAAGAAAAAGAAATATAAGGAATATAAATTGGAAAAGAAGAAGTAAAACTGTCACAGTTTGCCGTTGACATGACACTATACATAGAAAATCCTAAAGATGCCACCAGAAAACTACTAGAACTAATCAATGAGTTTGGTAAGGTTGCAGGATACAAAATTAAAGCACAGAAATCTCTGGCATTCCTATACAACAACAACGAAAAATCAGAAAGAGAAATTAAGGAAACACTCCCATTTGCCACTGCAACAAAAAGAATAAAAAACCTAGGAATAAACTTGCCTAAGGAGGAGAAAGACTTGTACTCAGAAAACTATAAAACACTGATGAAAAAAATCAAAGATGACATAAACAGATGGAAAATATACCGTGTTCTTGGATCGGAAGAATCAATATTGTGAAAATGACTATACTGCCCAAAGCAATCTACGGATTCAATGCAATCCTTATCAAACTACCAACGGCATTCTTCACAGAATTAGAACAAAAGATCTTACAATTTGTATGGAAATACAAAAAACCCCAAATAGCCAATGCAATCTTGAGAAAGAAAAATGGAGTTGGATGAACCTAGTTGCAGGGCAGGAATAAAAAGGTAGACATAGAGAATGGACTTGATGACACAGGGTGGGAGGGCAAAGCTGGGGTGAAGTGAGAGTAGCATCGACATATATACACGACTGAATGTAAAATAGTTGGCTGGTGGGAAGCAGCAGCATAGCACAGGGAGATCAGCTCAGTGCTTTGAGATGATCTAGAGGGGTGGGATAGGGAGGATGGCAGGGAGGCTCCAGAGGGAGGGGATATGAGGACATGTGTATGCATATGGCTGATTCGCTTTGTTGTGTAACAGAAACTAATACAGTATTGTGAAACAATTACACTCAATAAAGATCTATTAAAAAAAAGTATATGGGGCTTCCTTGGTGGCGCAGTGGTTGAGAGTCCGCCTGCCGATGCAGGGGACACAGGTTCGTGCCCCGGTCCAGGAAGATCCCACATGCTGCAGAGCGGCTGGGCCGGTGAGCCATGGCCAGAGCCTGTGTTCCACAACGGGAGAGGCCACAACAGTGAGAGGCCCGCGTACCGCAAACAAACAAACAAACAAACAAACAAAAGTATATGTGGTGTGATAGAAATGAGAACAGTGGTTGCTTCAGAGCCGTGGGGTACTTGACTGGAAAGGGGCCTAAGGAAACTTTCTGGAATGATAGAAGTCTTGGTTGGGGTGGTGGTTATATAGGGTATACATATTTTTCAAATCCCATTGAATGATATACTTAAAATATATGCATTTATTGTATATAAATTATACTTCAGTTTTAGAAAAACACAAATACCTCTCCCTTCCAGATTCTGATTCAGTGGGTCTAACCTGGGCAGTAGGATGTGGCATTTTTCATTGTTAACAAGTATCTCCAGGCAATTCTAATGCAGAAACCCTTGGATCATAATTTTAAAAACACCACCGAGTAGTGGATTATTTAAGGAGGAAGGATGGAAGAATCAGAAACATATGGTTTCTTTGGACTCAATCTAGCTTTCTCCCAAGAGATCTGTATCTAATTAGAACAACAGTGTCTTCATTTGTTATTCAGCCAGTCAACAAACAGCCAACTTGATTCAGTTCAATTAATTGAGTATTTTTGAAGTACTTGCTATTTACCTTATTCAAAGCAAACATAAGACATAGCCATTCTTCCAAAAGAGCTGAAAATTTAATTGAGGAAAATGCCCATATACGCATGAAACTGGAAACTGCAATTGTAATACAAACCAAACAAGAACCCAATCTTACTAGTTATCAGATCTAGTTTTTCTTGGTCACTTTCCAAAGTATTCCCAATGGCCTTGCTTCCCTTATATCATTTTATCTTTAAAGTCACCTTTTTATGGGATAGTTAATCATTTTAATGATCATTCAGATGTTGTTCTCCCTTGTAGGTTTCTGTTTTTTCAATCTTAAGGGGTTTTTTTTCCCTCTCATTTTATCCATTTTTGTTCTGGTTGGCCATGAATCATGCTGCCGGGAGATTTTAAGAGCTCTCAGCTGAAGATCATACCAATAATCAGCCCCACCTGTCTTCCCTGATGTGTTGGCAAAGCTCTTGGTACTGCCCTGTGTTGCAAGAACCAAGGAAGGAGACTTATTCCTGTCAGATGCCCAGCTGGATAGATGAAATACAACATCTTAATTCCCAGATGCTGCTGTTCTTCACTGAGCTTACTTCACTTGGAGAAATTTCTGTTAGCTACCTAAGCATTGAATTTTAATCCTAATTAAGTATCACAATCCATAATGTTCATGCAAATTCATACTTCTGAAAGCTTCCTGACAATTTTCTACTTCATTTTTCTCGATTCCAGGTCATTCTAAATGATGCTTTTCTATTATGGACAATAAAATTGTCGATGGTCCAGAAAATAATGTTTATCTTTGGTAATACAGATGGAAACATTCTCTTTTATAATGGAAGAATAAGATACTCCAAATTGGCAAAGACTTTTCAAACATATTGTTGTTATAGTAAAGTCCCTTTTATCTAGAATGTAAATCCAGGGACCTAAACAAAACACTACATTAAAGAAAAGTAACCAGGGTGGAGAATGCACAGGGAATCTTTGGTCCAAAGAAGGGAAGGTTCAAATGGGCTGTATTCTAAGATAGGATGGGCTGTCTACATGGCTCCAAGAAATAAAGTTAGGTCTAATGGTTTTAGTGCAGATAAATAAGGAGACATTTCCTTACGAGGAATAAATAAGGAGACATTTCCTTACGAGGGTTATTCAAAGATAAGCTTCTTGGGAAGGTTTATTCATTTTCCATTGCTGCCATAAAAAATAATCACTAATTTAGCAGTTTAAAACAACCCTCACTACCTCACAGTTCTGTAAGTTTGGAGGTAATGTGTTACAGAGCAGTAGAGAACTAATACACATAGATTTATCCCTAATGCCTCTTTTTTGCTCACATTCCATGTCTAATCCATCATAAAATCTTATTGGCTCTACTCGTATCGAGAATCTGACCATCTCACGCCATCTCCACTGCCACCACCCTGGCCCATCATCTCACTGCTTCCATGCCTGCACTACCTCAGTCTATTCTTAAAGGAGCAACCACAATCCTTGCAAGACATTAGTTAGATCATGTCACTCCCCTGCTCAAATCCCTGCAATTGTTTTCTCATTTCCCTTATATAAAAGCCAAATTCTTACAGTGACTCTACATGGTGTTCCCTTCCCACTCCCATCCTCTCAGATCTCATCAATTATTAATCTACACTCCCTGTCCCCTCTCCCATCTCCCCCAACACTCCACACTCACCACACTCACCTCTTTGCCTCTTTTTAAATTTGCAAGACCGTCCACCCTCCACAGCCCTCCCTACATCCTTAGCACTTATCACCCCCTGACATATTGTTTGGGGCCAGGCCCTTGCTCCCTAGCCCAGGACTCCTTTAATGGGCAGTCTTACCCCAGAGTTCCCCTATGGGTTGGCAGAGGTGCTGTCAGATCTGCATATTGGTCTCAAGGCTTTCCCTGCCTAATCTTGCCTCCTTTTCCTTTTATCTTTTAAAAGCATTACACCCAATAATCTTTTGCATTCCTAATCCCATTTTAGTGTCTGCTTCCCAGAGACCAAAACTTACACATGTACTGTTAGAAGCAATTTACCTATATTAACTCACTTAAATGCTTGGCTTTTTTTTCCCTTCCAGCTTCTGTTCATAGAGCTTTCAAAATTTCTTAGGATCTAAACCCCCAGCATCATGGGAATTAACTAAGCTTCCTAAATCCTTATTTTTATCAGCAAAACTCTCCTGTTCTTAACCGTAAATCATGGCAAAATTCCCCCATTTTTCTCTTTTTGGAGAGAAAATAAATCTTTGTTAGACCCTTTTGCCCCCTCTAATTATCTGTCTTTTCATTGCCACACTTCCTAAACAAGCTGTCTCCTTTATCTCCATGTACACTTGTCCATGGACCTGGCCATCTGATATCCCACAGCTCTCCTGGGACTACTGCTGTAGCCGGCACTCAGTAAATCCCTGCTTGCCTCTGTTGGTTAGTGGTCCATATCATCTCCTTTCCCCTCCACCTCATTCATCTGTTTCTTCTGGATTTTCTTTGCTTTCTCATCTTCTCCCTCCACCTCTGGTCTGGATATTCCCAAAGGCCCAGTACTTGGCCCTCATCCCTTCTGTCTCTGTGCACCTTCTCCCAGAGAACTCACTCACCCTCACAGCTTCGGTTGTCACTTGCGTACTTCTAATGATGTTGATGTCTATCACTTCAGTATTTTATTACCACTTCGGAAGAAATTCCATAGAGGAAAGCTTGACAGGGAAACCAGAAGCCCTAAACATAGACACTGGTAAATTCAATGACCCAAAATTTAAAACATCTGCATGGCTAAAAATCCAACAAAGGAGTTTAAAAACAACCAACAAACCAAACCTACCATAAGCAAACTTAACAAATAAATCATCAATTGAGAAAAATATCTATAATTAATATGGCAAATGCTAATTTTCTTACTATACAGACAACCCTTACAAATTCATGAAAACGCCCCAAAACAACCCAGTAAGGAAAAAATGGGGAAAAGGTATAAATAGAAAATTTATAGGGTTAAAAAAAAGGCAAGTGGGTGCCGAGATAACTGGATTTTGACATACAAAAGAATAAATTTGGTCCCCTACCTCACAACATATACAAATGTTAACTCAAAATAGATCAAAGCTGTCAATGTAAGAGCTAAAACTATAAAACCCCTAGAAGAAAACATAAATGTAAATCCTTGTGACCTTGGATTAGGCAAGATTTCCTTAGATGTGACGCCAAAAGCACAGCAACCAAAGAAAAAATAAAGAGGACTTTTTCAAAATTAGAAACTTTTTTGCATCAAAGGACACTATCAAGAAAGTGAAGAGACAAGTCACAGAATGGGAGAAAATATTTGCAAATCATATAATAAGGGATTAGTAGTAACTAGAATATGTAAAGAAAACTTACAAGTTAACGATTAAAAGTTTAAAACTTTAAAAATGAACAAATAAATTTTAAATGGGCAAAGCATTTGAATAGATATTTCTTCAAAGAAGATATACAAATGGTCAATAAGCACATGAAAAGCTGTTCAATCTCAGTAGTCACTAGGGAAATGCAAATCAAAACTATGATGAGATACCTCTTCACATGTACTAGTATGGTTATAATTTGGGGAAAAAAAGGATGATAAAAAATACTGGTAAAGATGTGTAGAATTGGAACCCTTGTGCACTACTGACTAGAATGCAAACGGTACAGCCACTGTGGAAAACAGCTTGGCAGTTCCTCAAAAAGTTAAATATAGAGTTACCATATGACCCAGCAATTCTATTCCTAGGTATATACTCAAGATAATTGAAAATATATGTTCATACAAAAACTTGTACACAAATGTATATAGCAACATTATTCATAATAGGCAAAAAGCAGAAACAGCCCAAATGTTCATCAATTGATGAATGGATAAACAAAATTTGGTATATCCATACTATGGAATATTATTCAACCATAAAAAGAAGGCACTGATACCTGCTACAACATGGATGAACCTTGAAAACATTACGCTAAGTGAAAGAAACTAGTCACAAAAGTCCATATATTACTTGATTCCATTTATAGGAAATATCCAGAATGTCTTGGAACTAGACAGAGGTGGTGGTTGTACTATCTTGTGAATATACTAAACAGCACTGAAATATATACTTTAAAATGGTGAATTTTATGGTATGTGAATTATATCTCAACAAAAAAATGGAAAAAAGCAAGTGGCTAATACACATGGGAATAGATGATCAAACTCAATAGCAATCTTGAATATTCAACTGTTTTAATTTAACAATCAGGATTCATTTTTCCCATCATTAGATTGGTAAAGATTTAAAATCTATAACATGGGCTTCCCTGGTGGCGCAGTGGTTAAGAATCCGCCTGCAAATGCAGGGGATATGGGTTCAAGCCCTGGTCCGCGAAGATCCCACATGCCGTGGAGCAGCTAAGCCTGTGCGCCACAACTACTGAAACCCGCGTGCCTAGAGCACGTGCTCCACAACAAGAGAAGCCACCATAATGAGAAGCCCACGCACGGCAACTAAGAGTAGCCCCCGCTCGCCGCAACTAGAGAAAGCCCGTGCGCAGCAATGAAGGCCCAATGCAGCCAAAAATAAATAAATTTTAAAAATATATTTTTTTAAAAAAGAAGGTTTAGGGCTTCCCTGGCGGCGCCGTGGTTGAGAGTCCACCTGCCGATGCAGGGGACACGGGTTTGTGCCCCAGTCCAGGAAGATCCCACATGCCGCGGAGTGGCTGGGCCCGTGAGCCACGGCCGCTGAGCCTGCTCGTCCGGAGCCTGTGCTCCGCAACAGGAGAGGCCACAACGGTGAGAGGCCCGCGTATGCAAAAAAAGAGAAAAAAAGAAAGTTTTTTAATAAAATAAAATCTGTAACACACATAGCATTTCATGGTTGTAGAGAAACGCGTATATCCTGTTGGAGGAAGAGTAATCTGGCATATTGTGTTCGTACTCTTCGAGTAAATAACCTCAATTCCAAGAATTTACTCTTTCCTTATATTTGTACAAATAAGTAATGTTTAAAGTTGTTAGCTGTAGCATTGTTATTAAGAGTTAAAAACTGGAAACCATTTAATCGTATAGCCACACAATGAACGGAATGTTAAGCTACTGCTAAAACAATGAAGTAGGCTTATATGGAAAGATGCCCATAATATACGGAAATGTTTTTTAAAAATTATCATATATACATATATATATATATCAGCTATAATCTTTTAAAATGTTACATTACATATACACTTATATGCCTTATACTTAAGCATATATACATTATACATAAAATACATCCTATTTTTGTCCAAAGTGTATGTATGCTTGCATGTTAATTTGTAGCATAAAGACTAGAGAAGCATACACTGAAATGTTAATAATGGTTGTTGGGGATGAAGGAAGATGAGATTTGGGGGAAATTTTACCTTCTATCTATCATTATTACTTAAAGTTTTGAATAAAGTTGGGACCTCCCTGGTGGCGCAGTGGTTAAGAATCCGCCTGTCAATGTAGGGGACATGGGTTTGATCTCTGGTCCGGGAAGATCCCACATGCCGCGGAGCAACTAAGCCCGTGCGCCACAACTACTGAGCCTGCGCTCTAGAGCCTGCGTGCCACAGCTACTGAGGCTGCGTGCCGCAACTACTAAGCCTGCACGCCTAGAGCCCGTGCTCCACAACAAGAGAAGCCACCGCAATAAGAAGCCCCGCAGCAAAGAGTAGCCCCTGCTTGCCACAACTGGAGAAAGCCCGCGCGCAGCAACGAAGACCCAATGCAGCCAAAAATAAATTAATTAATTAATTAAAAAAAAAGATTCTCTCTAAAAATAAGCATGTTTAACTCTTCTATAATCAGAAAAACGAATCACTGTAAAAATTAGTGAATATCTTGAAAGCTCAAAATATAATATGAATATATTATGGCATATTTCAAGGTATTTTAAAAAGACCATTTTAGATAAGAAAATAAAATTTCTTAGAATCTAGGATACCCTGGAATCCTTTTTTCTGAAGTATTTCTTTACATGTGTCTTATCATCAATTAATATATTTCCCCCCCACCTCTCACACAGTTACTAAGAGTTTTTATCTTTTTCTACCTGAAACATAAAAGAGCTGGGACTTTGGAAGTAAGAAGCTTCTGCTTGTGGACCATAATCCTGCTACATAGAGGATGGCTGTGCCTGTGAGGAATGATTAATTGCTAACATTACTCCGATTATCAATAACTTCACAGCTAACAAAGAACTCGGCGCATCTCACTTCCCTGAACCTCCTTGAGGGGGAATCTCACCTCCTTGAACCTCCTTGAGGGGCCTAATGCTATCCTAGGTTCCTTAAGATCAGGTTCCTATCTCATTAACCACTGTGTCCCTGAGATCTGGCTCAGGCAATGTGCACAATTAGGTGTCTTCTAAACTGAACTGAAGTTGGGGAGAGAAAGAAGCAAAAGGATCCCAATTATCCACATGCATTAGGGGGAAAGTAGGGGTGAAGAGGAGAATATTAAAATAGGAATCACCCTGAAGCCATTTAATAGGATTTCAAATTTCTCCCCATCTCCCATCGCATTTTTAAGATCTAGTTAAGAAGGAAAGACAGGAACTCCAGAGGAAAGTGACAAGAGGGAAATGGACAATGGGAAACGACAAAGGCAAGTTTCTCCTAGGTCCTGTTTTCCAGAAGCCAGTCATGTTCCCTGAACTACAGGCAACGAGTATAAGGCTAGCCTCAATCAGATAAAAGTACCAGGCATTTCATTATCCTCCAGTCATAGTGAATCGGTTTCTTGGTTTTTGTTGTTGCTTTGTTTTGTTTTTTGTTTTTTTTAAGCAACCATGGTCTGGTCTCTCTTTGATATTTAGCTGAGCTGTATCAGGAGGTTACTATTTGAAATGATCACGCTTTTCAAATACCTCAGCTGGTGGTGAGCATGGCTATAATGCAAATGGTCTAAAGTCTCCTTTGAAACTGCCAAACTTGAGGTTTCAGGTTGAGCCTTGCAGTTGCTTTAAATTCTCTCTTTGCTCTGAATTCTGCTCAGTTCAAATAAAATTCATGCTTCCTACATCAAGAAAGACAGGGAGCCATCTGAAATTTCCTGAAACACCTGGTACCAGGCAGGTTGAGGCAGGCAAACCTGTCATGCTGCCCTTGACAGGTTTGTGATAGCATCTTTTTTTGGTCTTTATGTTATTTACTGGCAAATTCCATGTAACGTCAGTGCTGATGAATGCAAAACAGCTACTGTGACAGTGCTATCACCACTCCCCAGATCACAGACTTCGATTGATCTAGAGCAGAGTTTTGCAGACTGCAGGTGGTGTGACCCATTGGTGGGTTGCAAAACAATTCAGCGGATCATGACAGTGCTTAAACATAAAACCAAATAGGATAAAATGAAAAAATATCAGTTTATAGTTCATAGAAAATGTGAGAATTGTTTTATGAAACAAGTATTTTTTAATATATCTTTATTGCAGTATAATTGCTTTACAATGTTGTGTTAGTTTCTGTTGTACAACAAAGTGAATCAGCTATACGTATACATATATCCCCATATCCCCTCTCTCTTGAGCCTCCCTCCCATCCTTCATATCCCACCTCTCTAGGTCTTCATAAAGCATTGAGCTGATCTCCCTGTGCTATGCGGCTGCTTCCCACTAGCTATCTATTTTACATTTGGTAGTGTATATATATCAGTGCTACTCTCTCACGTCGTCCCAGCTTCCCCTTCGCCCCCCGCTCCAGGTCCTCAAATCCTTTCTCTATATCTGCGTCTTTATTCCTGCACTGCAACTAGGTTCATCAGTACCAATTTTTTAGATTCCATATATATGTGTTAGCATACGGTATTTGTCTTTCTCTTTCTGACTTACTTCACTCTGTATGACAGACTCTAGGTCCATCCACACCCTTACAAATAACTCAATTTTGTTCCTTTTTATGGCTAATATTCCATTGTATATATATTTCACATCTTCTTTATCCATTCATCTGTCAATGGACATTTAGATTACTTCCACGCCCTGACAACTGCAAATAGTGCTGCAATATTGTGGTACATGTAGTTTTTGAATTATGGTTTTATCAGGGTATATGCCCAGTATTGGGATTACTGGGTCATACAGTAGTTCTATTTTAATTTTTTAAGTTCTCCATAGTAGCTGTACCAATTTACATTCCCACCAACAGTGTAGGAGGGTTCCCTTTTCCCCACACCCTCTCCAGCATTTATTGTTTGTAGATTTTTTGATGATGGTCATTCTGACTGGTGTGAGGTGATACCTCATTGTGGTTTTGATTTGCATTTCTCTAATGATTAGCGATGTTGAGCATCTTTTCATGTGTTTGTTGGCCGTCTGTATGTCTCCTTTGGAGAAATGTCTATTTAGGTCTTCTGCCCATTTTTGGATTGGGTTGTTTGGTTTTTTGATATTGAGCTGCATGAGCTGCTTGTATATTTTGGATATTAATTGTGTGTCAGTTGCTTCACTTGCAAATATTTTCTCCCATTCTGAGAGTTGTCTTTTCATCTTGTTTATGGTTTCCTTTGCTGTGCAAAAGCTTTTAAGTTTCATTAGGTCCCATTTGTTTATTTTTGTTTTTATTTCCATTATTCTAGGAGGTGGGTCAAAAAAGATCTTGCTGTGATTTATTTCAAAGAGTGTTCTGCCTATGTTTTCCTCTAAGAGTTTTGTAGTGTCTGGCCTTAATTTAGGTCTTTAATCCATTTTGAGTTTATTTTTGTGTATGGTGTTAGGGGGTGTTCTAATTTCATTCTTTTACATGTAGCTGTGCAGTTTTCCCAGCACCACTTATTGAAGAGGGTGTCTTTTCTCCATTGTATATTCTTGCCTTCTTTGTCAAAGATAAGGTGACCATATGTGCCTGGGATTATCTCTGGGCTTTCTATACTGTTCCATTGATCTATGTTTCTGTTTTTGTGCCAGTACCATACTGTCTTGATTACTGTAGCTTTGTAGTATAGTCTGAAGTCAGGGAGCCTGATTCCTCCAGCTCCGTTATTTTTCTCAAGATTTCTTTGGCTATTTGGGGTCTTTTGTGTTTCCATACAAATTGCAAAATTTTTTGTTCTAGTTTTGTGAAAAATGCCATTGGTAATTTGATAGGGATTGTATTGAATCTATAGATTGCTTTGGGTTATATAGCCATTTTCGCAATGTTGATTCTTCCAGTCCAAGAACATGGTATATCTCTCCATCTGTTTGCATTGCCTTTGATTTCTTTCATCAGTGTCTTATAGTTTTCTGCATACAGGTCTTTTGCTTCCTTAGGTAGGTTTGTTCCCAGGTATTTTATTCTTTTTGTTGCAATGGTAAATGGGAGTGTTTTCTTGATTTCCCTTTCTGATGTTTCATTGTTAGTGTATAGGAATGCAAGAGATTTCTGTGCATTAATTTTGTATCCTGCTACTCTACCAAATTCATTGATTACCTCTAGTAGTTTTCTGGTAGCATATTTAGGATTTTCTATGTATAGTATCATGTCATCGGCAAACAGTGACAGTTTTACTTCTTCTTTTACAATTTGGATTCCTTTAATTTCTTTTTCTTCTCTGATTGCCATGGCTAAAACTTCCAAAACTATGTTGAATAATACTGGTGAGTGGGCACCCTTGTCTTGTTTCTGATCTTAGAGGAAATGTTTTCAGTTTTTCACAATTAAGAATGATGTTGGTTGTGGGTTTGTGGCTTTTATTATGTTGAGGTAGGTTCCCTCTATGCCTACTTTCTGGAGAGCTTTTATCATAGACGGGTGTTGAATTTTGTCAGAAGCTTTTTCTGCATCTATTGAGATGATCATATGGTTTTTGTCTTTCAGTTTGTTAATACGGTGTATTACATTGATTTGTGTACATTGAGAATCCTTGCATTCCTGAGATAAACCCCACTTGATCATGGTGTATGATCCTTTTAATGTGCTGTTGGATTCTGTTTGCTAGTATTTTGTTGAGGATTTTTGCATCTATGTTCATCAGAGATATTGGCCTGTAGTTTTCTTTTTTTGTGACATCTTTGTCTGGTTTTGGTATCAGTGTGATGGTGGCCTCATAGAATGAGTTTGGGGGTGTTCTTCCTTCTGCTATATTTTGAAAGAGTTTGAGAAGAATAGGTGTTAGCGCTTCTCTAAACGTTTGATAGAATTCTCTGGTGAAGCCATCTGGCCCTGGGCTTTTGTTTGTTGGAAGATTTTTTTTTTTTTTTTTTGTGGTACGCGGGCCTCTCACTGTTGTGGTCTCTCCCATTGCGGAGCACAGGCTCCGGACGCACAGACTCTGGATGCACAGGCCCAGCGGCCATGGCTCACGGACCTAGCTTCTCCATGGCATGTGGGATCTTCCTGGACCAGGGCACGAACCCATGTCCCCTGCATCGGCAGGTGGACTCTCAACCAGTGCGCCACCAGGGATGCCCCTGTTGGAAGATTTTTAAGCACAGTTTCAATTTCAGTGCTTGTGATTGATCTGTTCATGTTTTCTATTTCTTCCCTGTCCAGTGTTGGAAGGTTGTACTATTCTAAGTATTTGTTCATATCTTCCAGGTTGTCCATTTTATTGGCATACAGTTTCTTGTAGTAATCTCTCATGATCCTTTGTATTTCTGCAGTGTCAGTTGTTACTTCTCCTTTTTCATTTCTAATGCTGTTGATTTGAGTCTTCTCCCTTTTTTTCCTGATGAGTCTGGCTAAGGGTTTATCAATTTTGTTTATCTCCTCTAAGAACCAGATTTTAGTTTTATTGATCTTTGCTATTGTGAAACAAGTTTTAATTACATATACGTGTGCTTATGTATGTTGTAGGTTATAATGTAATATTAAATGCTTTTTTATAGTTATGGTCAAAAGAGGTTGAAAGCCATTGATCTAAGGCAGAAGTTGGCAAACTATGGTTCAAAGACCAACTTGTTGCTTATTGTCTGTATGGACTGCAAGCTAAGAATGGCTTTAAAAGAAGTATATATCATGACATGTGAAAATCATGTGAAATTCCATATTTCCTATTGTCCATAAAGTAAATATTATTGGAACGAAGCCATACTTATTTGTTTATGTATTGTCTGTGGCTGCTTTTCCAAGAGTTGAGTAGTAGTTGCAACAAACACTTTATGGCCCATAAAGCCTAAGATATTTACTATCATTACAGGAGAAGCTTACTGACCCATGATCGAGAAGACTTTCTTGATGCCTGTTTTTCAAGTCTGTAAATCTGTGCAATTTGGTTTGTAGAAGAAATAGGGCAACGATCGGACAGGATTGGAATATGATATTTGGGGAGTGTCGTGGACACTGCCACTACTCCCCACGCCGCTGGGATCCGCATGCTGTTCTGTGTGACCCTCCTCCGGCATCTGTGCTTTCTAACAGCCCAGACCTGCTGCTTTCTGCACAGTCCTGCCCTCGGGCTTCTGGAGTGGCTCTGCTCACCTAGCGGTGCCTAGGAGATTCAGCTCCTGCAGGCAGGACCTTGGCCAAGATGCAAGGGTACTAAATGCTAATCCTCTTGCCTCAAGTCATGAGTACAAAACTCTGAATGGTAACCTCCAGCTGCAGAGGTGCCCTGTGGGATCAGGCCATGTTCACCTCCTCTGGGCTTTGCCAGAATCATACACTTGCTTAACTTCTCTCCCCTCTCTGTCCACCTGCCCCAGTCCCTCTCAGAGCACATAAAAGACAACCTTTTTAAACAGAATTCTGGCCTTAGTGGGTGCCATCAAACTCTCTTGCTGAGTGCGGACCCTTTGCATGCTGCTGTTGGTGGTTTTCAGAAAGGAGGAAGATAGTTTTTCTTACTGAAGATGAATTTGCAATGCGTTGTAATTTTAAAGAGCTCTGGGTGGAGTCAAGAGAATTGGATTCTAACTCTAATCTATCCACTGGGCAAGTAGTAATCTCTATAAGACTCCTTTTCCTGCGCTTGAAAAAGAACTAGATCAGCCAGTTTTTAAGGTTTCTTCTAACCTTCTGAGTCTCTTTGTGAAGTGGGTGATTGAAACCATCTTCTAGATGCTGACCAGTCTTGATCGGGCCATTGAGCCCACAGACTTGGCTGGGCTCCAAAATCCAGACTCTACCCACACAGCAGAGGAGCTAGACCTGTCATCTCAGGTGGGTGCCCAGGGTTCAGCAGAGCCCCTCCAGGGGCCCCTGTGCTCCCCCTACCATAAACCCAGACCTTGGCAGCCAGTCAGCAGTGCTCAGAGACTTTGCTTTTCTAATGTGGAGCCGCTACCGGTGATTTTAGGCTTTAAAAACCTTTAAAACCTCTCCATCCCAGCCTGGACTCTGCTGTACTGGGCTTCTGACTTGGTACCAGATCTTTGCTCTGCTCTTATTTTCTGTCGCGGTCACACTCCATAGCGGGCTGTTTTGCAGCAGTCCTATCAGTGTATCAAAGCACCTACCTGTGAGAAACAGCATGTCTAGTAGACACACAGGGGGAGGGAAAACCCTAAAAAGGAGATGGGGAGTGCAGGGTGGGGTGGTGAGAAGGTGGGTGACTATAAGATGGCACCACTTTATTTTTATCTCGATCATTATAAAAACTTTATTTATTTTTATTTTTTGCAGTACGCAGGCCTCTCACTGTTGTGGCCTCTCCCGTTGCGGAGCACAGGCTCCGGACGCGCAGGCTCAGTGGCCATGGCTCACGGGCCCAGCCGCTCCGCGGCATGTGGGATCTTCCTGGACCGGGGCATGAACCCACGTCCCCTGCATCGGCAGGCGGACTCTCAACCACTGCGCCACCAGGGAAGCCCCCATTATAAAAACTTTAAACAACACAAGGATATAAAGTGTTTCTCCAACCAGGTCTAAGGACACCTAGGGATTCGAGACATACTGTCTGAAACCTGTGGGCTCTTTATACAAAATTATTTGTAACTGTGTCTATTCATTTGCATAGCCTTCTTGATGATTAAATGTGAAAAAACACTGTCATCCAGATTCCAGATGACTTAAAGCTAGACCTCAATTTTATTACCTTTGTTTTAATTTATGCTTATAACTTCAGGAGTCAAGTGACAAAGTGACAGCATATTATCTTTTTTTCTTTTTTCCACACAATGAAACCAGCCTTATTATTTAGTTTTAATGTTGTGTCAATAATCACAATCATTGAAAAACATTCCAATAACTCATGAAAGGGCAAGGAAAAAGCAAAAATCACTCAAAATCCTACTCCTCGTGCCATAAACATGACTTTTTCTGGTTTTTAACTTTTTATGAGTTGAAAAGCAGATCTAACTGCCATTATGTTGGCAGGTCCCAATGTCAAAATAATAACTGTCACCCTTATGTTGAATTATTTTCTAATTTGCACTTGAGTGGTATTTTCATATATGAAGACTTAAGTTTAAAAAAGTATTTAATAGGGGCTCCCTTGGTGGCGCAGTGGTTGAGAGTCCGCCTGCCGATGCAGGGGACACGGGTTTGTGCCCCGGTCCGGGAGGATCCCACATGCCGCAGAGCGGCTGGGCCCGTGAGCCATGGCCGCTGAGCCTGTGCGTCCGGAGCCTGTTGCTCCGCGACGGGAGAGGCCACAACAGTGAGAGGCCTGCGTACCACACACACACAAAAAAAGTATTTAATAAATTGAGAATTCAAGCTGACACCCTGAAAAGTAACATGATTAAAATGAGTAATGGACTACTTCAGTTAATGAGGAGTAATGAGAAAAGGCCAGAAGCAGACTTAATACGAAGATGGTGCATTTGGGCTATCTGAAAGCCACAGGATATCGTACTATTGGTCATTTGAACATTTCGTTTGCAGACAAAATAGAAACAATGATAAGAAAACTTGAATTATGGTCATTTTCTAAATGATATGAATGATTCATATCTTTATCATTTGTTTTCTAAGTTTTAACTGTGAACTCTATGTTGAAACTGCATTTTTTTCAACATCTGAACCTGCTCTGTTTCAAAAAACAGAGCAGGTTCAGATATTTTCCTGTCCCCACAATATTTGATGTTTTAAAAATGTTATAATAATAACCTTACTTTTAAGGGACTAAAATCAATTTAGAGCTATCAAGTATCTTATCATTAAAATTGATCCATAGTTTTGGTTAAATGTGGTCTGATAATCTTGAATTTCAAACATAGACCTGAAGTTTTTCATATTTTATAGCATGATAGCAATATAAAGAGTATTATCAAAGTCAAATGCAAAATGATTTAATATAGACTTCTACCTGAGGTCTCTCTACAATTGTAACTTCATCAGAGGTCTCATTTCAGCATAACAACAACATCTACCAATTTGAGTTTTTATTATATAATTTTTTGGCATTTAATTTATAAATTGCCTTTGCATTTATATTTTTACTAATGCTCCAACTTTCTGGGATCCCCAGTTGATGCTAAAAGAACCAAGAGTACACTGATTTCCAATTCTTGTACCTATTTAAGTAAAATTTAGGATTAAAAATTTTAAACTAGGGCTTCCCTGGTGGCACAGTGGTTGAGAGTCCTCCTGCCGATGCAGGGGACACGGGTTCGCGACCCAGTCCCACATGCCGTGGAGTGGCTGCGCCCGTGAGCCATGGCCGCTGAGCCTGCGCGTCCGGAGCCTGTGCTCCGCAACAGGAGAGGCCACAACCGTGAGAGGCCCGCGTACTGGAAAAAAAAAAAAAAAAAAAAAAAAAATTTAAACTAATAGTGAACATTCAAAGAACTATTTTCCTTTAGGGGATCCACACATTACTCAAATTTGAGAAATTCCAGCGTAAGGCTAAAATAATGTTTCTTGTTCCTGTTTCAGGCTTTAGACTGTAAATAAATATATATATTTAATATCAGTGAGACCATCCCATACATGCTGTTCTGTAACTTGAATTTTTACTCAATAATACACCACAGAACTCATTCTTTTCAATGGCTATAAAGTATTTTGTTATATGACTGGTTAGCCAGTCCCTCATTAAAATACTTTTGTTGTTTCCAGATTTCACTCTCTCATGAGGAACATTGCAGTATATATCATTCTTCGTTTTGTAAATTTGTGTAGGGTAATTTTTATAGGTATGGAATTGCTGAGTCAAAGAGAAGGCACGTTTAATTTTTTTTTTTTTTTTTTTTTTGCGGTACGCGGGCCTCTCACTGTCGTGGCCTCTCCCGTCGCGGAGCACAGGCTCCGGACGCGCAGGCTCAGCGGCCATGGCTCACGGGCCCAGCCGCTCCGCGGCACGTGGGATCTTCCCGGACCGGGGCACGAACCCGTGTCCCCTGCATCGGCAGGCGGACTCTCAACCACTGCGCCACCAGGGAAGCCCTTAAATGTTTGATAGATACTGCCCAATTGTTTTCCAGAAAGGCTGTATCAATTTTCTATCCCACCCCCAGAGTATGAAAGTTTTGCCACATTCCCACCAACACTGAGAATCATAGAACTTTTAAATCTTTGGAAATCTGACGGTTGAAAAGTTAAAAATTGTGTGTACACTGAGTTGATGGTATTCTATGTTTCAAATCAAATGTGTATAGATGTTGCTGTGCTTGTTGAAATATAAAATCATTTCAAAATGTTATGTCACTAAGTTATCTATTTATCGTTATGTATTTTCTCAAGCGACAGCTCCTTAAACCACTATCGTGCAGAAGTTTATTTTGTTTCTTTCAAAAAAAGATGCTCGCAGTAAAATATCTGGAAGCCTGTAATTACTTGAGCTCTTGTCTACATGAGAAAACTACCCAATATGATGCAGAGAAAATGGCAGAACAACGCCTGGGATGGGGCAGCCCTGACAGCTGCCCTTTCCCTTTGTACTGATAAATACCACCCTAGTTGCCCCTGGGTTCAAAGAGGTCCCAAGGAAAGATGGGGTCCCTCTTTAGGAGGAGTATTTTTACTTAATTAAGGAATAAGAGTTTCTTTTGTTTCCAAATTCCAGAGTCTTAATTTCCATTACTGTGGAATCAGCATGAGTAGACATTACCCTAAAAAAAAAGTGCTCAGCCATGTACCCAGGTGACATAAAAAGACATACTCAGCTGTGCCACTGCCCTTGAAGTTACTTGATGGCAGGCTATGTGCCCCCTCTGTCCTTGCATCCCCCAGTGCCTGACAGAACACCTGACACAAATGAATGAATCAATGAACGAATGCTATGAGCGTCCATGTTCACTCTGTAAACCTCTGCAGAGTGACATGCTTTCTAATACCTTTCTCCTTCTCACTCTTAACTGGGTTTTAGCCTTTAGAGAAATCCTTTTAGAAATTACTGGTACAGGTGTGTCTGATTTACTTTTGCTGGAATTGGTGACAAAATAGTTAAAAAGACGAGTACAAATTCACTCTGAAAACACAACTGACTGACTTCTTAAAAATGAACCTTCCTATGATAAGGGCAGAATATAACCTCCTAGCCTGGTTCAGTTCACACTATTTAAAAGAGAAAATTTACACTTCTGCTAGCGTTGCGGATACTGGATTAACAACAGTTATCAATTCTACTAGTTACTTTCATCCAGAGAAGAAAGCTTTGAATACAGATAGCAAATATGCTCCTAAGTAAATATCAAATGCTACATTTCCAGTGACCTTTAAACTTCATAATTTAGGGGACAAAAATAAAAAGCAAGTCTCACAATTGCCAGTAAGAGAAGTCTCTCTGCCCTCTCGCTTTTCACTTCCTTCAAAAGACTTAAAAAATTGAGATATAATTCACATACCATAAAATTCACCCTTCTGAGTGTACAATTCAGTAGTTTTTAGTATATTCCCTCATCAGCACCATCTAATTCCAGAACACTTCCATCATCCCCAAAAAGGAATCCCCTACTGTCCAGGGCCCTGAGATTCATTTCCTTTTAGTTACCTCTAGATAATAGTGCCTCTAGCCTTGGGGAGGTGGTGGCCATTAGTATCACAGGCCTTGAGAGAGTTCTGTTTCCAAGGATGCTTTTCTTTTTCTGCCACCATCAGCAAATGCTACTGACCGAGCACAGAAATCACAGGGAATTCTCTGTAAGGCAATTACTCTTTGTCATATTAAAAAAGAGTTGTGGGGGGTGGGGCGGGGGGTGTTGGCTGGGGAAAGATTAACTGATGAGCACATAGATTATTGCCTTTGTTAAAGTATAGTATTGATTGTCATGGATGGCTGCAGATCACATCCTCCTGAAGAGATAAGGTAGCAGGGCAATTTCTTTCAGAGTTAAGCAAAGGCATTTGCCATCACCGAGTCCAAGACTGGGTCTTGAATTCATTAACGTAATACAAAACTCTTGCTGACAATTTGTGTCTGGCATTTTGTCTGGGAATGGAGCAAGGTGGTTCAGGAAAGAGCTACATGGGAAGATGTAAGAAAGAAAAGCAGCCCAACACCCAGGAGTTGGTCTGGCACTCACAGCTAAGTCTTGTTCTCCTTTTGAACATAAACAACTGTACAGAACGCTAACATACGGCAAGGCCGTGCTGTGACCACGATGGACCAAGACAAAGACCAGACCACTCTGTTATTACGTCTGAATAGGGACTCACATGAATATTTCCAAACCACAAAAATGACCAAACATCCTCCTGTCCTGGGTAATAGAAGTGGGTGCTGCTTCCTTACCAACCCTAGCATTAGCTTACCTTCATTTCTCTCACCTTCTAGATAAGAGGTATTAAGATATCAAATCCTAGAATCGCCTGTCCTTTCTGATAGCATCCAATCCAGAGCAAAGCCCTGCTTGTCTGACCCTCCTCAAAATCACAGAACTCAAACTCAAATCGCATCATAAGTCCTTTCCAACATCTCTTGCTGAAACAAGTGACGCACACAACCTGTTCATCTACAGATATGTTTCTTCTACTGGTCTTTGGATGAAGGACATTGATGGGGGGAGTAGGTCATCTTCTGTAAGGGTTACTTCAGGGAACCACAGAAGGGCTCCTACCTGAAACTGTTTCACCTACCTACCTGCCACAAGGAAGACCTGAAATTCCACCATGAGAATGTGATTCCTTCGGGTTGACACTTAATGACTATTCAGGCAGAAATGCTCTCAGAGAAGAAAATGACCTTTGAAACACTCTCAATCATAGATGTTTAACTTTGAGGTAAGCCACTTCCATATTTCATTTATTCATCAAGTTTCCTTACACTTTAGCCCTTTGAAATTAGGATACCGCCTATGATCCACAGCATCTTAAATTCTTTGAAACATGATGATACTTCTGAGCTCAAGTTTCCTCAATCGTGAGCCCCATTGGTGGGTTAAATACTATTTCCAAACCTCAGTCATTTGCATACAACTCTTACAATTTTTGATCTATGCACATTCTACAGTAATGACATTCATATTACATTTGTCTTTACAGTAACTCACTTTTAAGATTTAAGTAAATCTAGCTTTCTCCTCATAATAATATCCTTGGAATCCTGGGCAAGATATGCTAGTTATAGCTTTCTTTAAAACATATTAAAATATATACCTAACTATTAAAAATTATAAAATGTTGCTCACATTCCACCAAAAAACATCTCTCTTGTCCCCCAGTGGTAGCTGTGCCATCCTTGGACAACACTGAACTAGCTGATACCTAGGTGTCTTCCTGGCTCCTATGTTTGGCGTTTCTATGGTTCTAAGAGGGGCACAGTCTGTCCACCAAAGTTTACAATCTAAGGGTCATGACAGACATGAACAGGGAATTCTCTGTAGGACAATTACTCTTTGTCATATTAAAAAAGAGTGGTGGGGGGAGAAAACATACAATCATACATATTTCTAAACACAAAAATAGATCCTACTAAGTATTTATCAATATATGGCTTTTAAGTAAGTAATAAGATAATTGTGTTGGAGTCACTGGACCTTGAAGATTAATTAGCTTTATGTTGGTAAAAAGCACCAGATCTCTTGATACTTGGAAACACACATGAAGGATTTCAGATTTAATCTTTGTCTTAAATATTTTGGTGGGTGTTGGGGATTTTGTTTGAGAGGTAAGGGAACAGATTCGTTTTGAGTAGTCTGGGAAAGCCTCTTAGAGGAGAAAAGATTTTAGAAATCACACAAACTCTTCCCTTTATTATGACCAGCCAGAGGTCCCCTAAGCCTTGCAATTCGAAGTATATTTGGTGAACATCGTCATGGCCAGGGAGCTTGTTAGAAATGCAGGTTCTCAGGTCCTAACTGCAGCCCTGCTGAATTGAATCTCCTTTTTTTCCTGATCCCAGGTGATTCATATGCACATTAAGTGTGAGAAGAACAGCTTTAACCACCAGAACCTACCTTAGCCACTGCTTATCTAAAAATGGTCCTTCAAGGACATAGCCCAGGCCAGGTAGCAAGGAGACCAGAGGTCCCTGATAGATTAAATACATCAAATTCGTGTGTTTCCCCTCCACTGTCTTTGAGGGATGTCACATTAAACAGAAGAATTAGGAAGGTGTATTTTATTTAGGGGGAAAAAATAAACATCAATTTAAACTAAAGTCAAAACCCCCAAGCCATAACTCGTGGTCCAACAGCTGAATGAGTCTAAGAACCATATTAAAATAATACTTGTTTTCTTCCTTCTTCCGACCATCTCTACCATCTTACTACCCCTGGACCCACTGGCTCAGAAACACATCTGTCCTCCATTGTAAAACTGCAAGCTTCAGCTTGAACATGTAACGTGATAAAGATTCATATAAAGGAAAATATTTGTGGGTGAATATATTCACATGGAAAAGAAACCGTCATCTTTTATGTGGAAAAGGCATGAACATTTCTATGAGAAAACATTTCCCCTGAAAGCATTAGCCCAGAGGACTCCTTTACTGAACTCAAGACCGCTGTCCCTTCCTTTATTCATTCATTCAGTCAATACCCAACCTGTATTAATTTTTTTTTTTTTTTTTATTGATTTTATTTTTTATTTTTTTTTTATTTTTGGCTGCATTAGGTCTTCGTTGCTGTGCAGGGGCTTTCTCTGGTTGCGGCGAGCTGGGGCTACTCTTCGTTGCGGTGCGTGGGCTTCTCATTATGGTGGCTTCTCTTGCTGCAAAGCATGGGCTCTAGGCGTGCGGGCTTCAGTAGTTGTGGCACGTGGGCTCAGTAGTTGTGGCTTGTGGGCTCTAGAGCGCAGGCTCAGTAGTTGTGGCTCACGGGCTTAGTTGCTCCGCGGCATGTGGGATCTTCCCGGATCAGGGCTCGAACCCATGTCCCCTGCATTGGCAGGCGGATTCCTAACCACTGAGCCACCAGGGAAGTCCAACCTGTATTAATTGAATGAATGAATGAATCATTTCCCTTCATGGGCAATAGCCTACAAAGCCTCCTTCTCCTCTCAGCCCCTCTGGAAACTCTGGATTCTTTCCAAAAGCCATTTGATAGAACGGTTTCTGCCATCCTATCAACAGAATAAATCAAAAGCATTTAAAATATTGCCAGTGACTAAGTAGAAATTGGTTATTTAAAAGGCCAAATGAAATAAGCCAACCAGAAAACAAACAAACAGCCAGTGGCTGCACATAATCATGGAGCTTCTGTCTTCTGAAGTGAGCCACACTCTGATCTTTAGATATAAGAGAAAAAGGTTTTATTTTTGCATATTCAAATTCCTTATCCCTAGATTTCTGTTCCGAACTCAAAATATACCAGGCTCCAACACTGCCACCATTTTCTTTCTGTGTCTTATTTCATCAACATATTCAAAAATTTTCTTAACTAGCCTCTTAACGTTTGCTGTGAGGAATAATAAGATGTTATTGTCAGAACATTATCTTGTCATGATATGTAATAATGGACTTTGATATATCCATGTGAATAAGAGTAAAGTCATTGATTTGAGTTTAAGTGTTCCTCAATAAGGACATTTTGACGAGCGCATCTCAAACCCTGAATGTTACTGTGCTTTAGTTTTCTCCAGGTATTTCTAGCAAGGAGGAAAAGTGGGAAGGAACTGCCAATGACTGTGCCCCTATTCCGTCCCAGGCAGTCTGCTGGGAGGTTGGTAAGAAATAAAAGTGGACAAAATACTAGAATAAAGGATATCGTAGGTGACCTACTATGTGGCAGGTATTGTTTTGGACTCTAAGCGTCTAAGGCAGAAATTCTAACGCAATGGTTCTCAGTAGTGGCTGTACAGCAGAATCACCTGGAATCTTTCAAAATATGTACTAATGCTTGGACCCCATTCCCAGAAATTCTGATTCAATTGGTTGAGGTGGGGCTGGGGACATCAGAGTTTTTTGAAACTCCCTAGGTGATCTGCCTGTGGGCCAAAGTTGAGGACCACTGCTCTGAAGCATGTGTATTATAGCATTATATTAATATCATCCATCTGTAAGTCTGAGTGATAAATTTCTTGAGATCTCAGTGTACATAATAGATAGAACATCTTTATGATTCTTGAGAACAAGGGCCAAGTCTTTTATTTCCGGTACCTATCACAATGTACGATCGATAAACGTGTGTTGAAGATCTTAATGATGATGACTGGGAAGCTTCTTGAAGTCATATTCATACGGCCTGGCCCATCTCAATCAAATATATGTTTATTAAATGAAAAAAAAGTGATGATGGAGTGGCATAGTACCATATTACTTCCTTGGAAAAAGAAGACATAGAAACTCTGCTAGCTCCACTGTTCCTGGCTCTGTGGAACTTTACTACCCATCTCCTCAGCAGCAAATGAGTAGCATGAGTTCTTTGCCACAGATGAACCAGAGAGCCCTGAGCCCATCTCTGAGCCAGCTGTAGAGGTCCTTGGACCCTCCCCCTTCCTTCATCTGAGGCTCCTCCTTGCTAGGGTCAATTTGTGATCAGAAGGGGAGATCAGGGAGTGTCTTCAGTCGGGGGATGAGACACAACACTGGCACCATAGGAGAAAAAAGAATTCCATGAACATTGGTAGCCAATGACTGAATTCTGCTGTGAGAATATCTCCTTTATTTACTTACTTGGAGTCAAACCTTTGCCCTTTTACAAATTCTTCCCTTTTTGATATGACTGACTATGGTGGAACTGAGTTCTCAGGCATTGAATGAGATTCATAAGATCAAGGGATATTGTGCATGTTTACGTGTGTCTACAAGTTGTATTCAAATGTCACCTTCTGTAATGGAGTTCCTTTGAACAATTTGTGATGCTAGAACCTAGGTAGCATATCTTGCTGTCTTGGTACACAGTATACAAGATGTATCACGTTGTGTTCTTACCGTACGAGCATCCCACCAAAAAGAGTGGTGGGGGGAGAAAACATACAATCATACATATTTCTAAACACAAAAACAGATCCTACTAAGTATTTGTCAATATATGGCTTTTAAGTAAGTAATAAGATAATTGTGTTGGAGTCACTGGACCTTGAAGATTAATTAGCTTTATGTTGGTAAAAAGTTACATTACAACATTTTATAACAGAGATTTGGATAGACTGGGGGTCAAATTATTTCACAAAGCCTAAAATAAATGTTCTAATATTGTCAGCTTCTTTGGTGGATGCTAGTCTCTTCACCAAATACCAGTACGATAGAGAACTCTCCACTATTTGACATTAATCTATATAGCTGGTGTGTGAGGCTCTGTGTAGGATATTCTAGGATGAGGTCACATGCTGCAGCATTAGCCACTGCAAATGCAGTTAGAGCTCTGAAGCGTTTCACCTGAGAAGATATTAGCTCTAACGGAAGCATCCACTGTTTCTCAGGCAGACACACAAAGAGCAAACACTAGGAATATACACAAAGGCAGCAGGAAGTTCCTCAATTCCGGAAGCCCTGACAACACACAGATCTGTTCCATGATGCCACCTGGAAACCAGGAGGGTTCACTTCCATATGATGGCATAATTGTGGGAGAAGGATCTGTGAACCAATTAAACAGCTTTTTTCCAGCTCTTGTCTCCTCACTGGGTCCATCTCTCACTAATGCTCTTACCCAAACCTTCACTTTGTGTTCTTGATTGCATTTTGAAATGCACCTGATTTCTAGAATGAGGAGATAAGATATAAGTACACATCTATATTATATAACATATAAAAATACAGAGATCCAAACATCTCATTCTTTCTTTGAAGTTTAATTCCTGTTATTATAGTTCATCCCATCTCACCTGCAAATTGCCTCTTTATCAACTTCTATCATCTTTTTTTACACCTTCTTCTTGTAATTTTGCAATAGCTTCTTACCATTCCAGCATCTTCAAAGTGTTCAAACACAATACCCATTTATCATACCAACTCTTTCCCTTCCACTCCCCACTGATATTTAACTGCCAGGGAATAGTTATGAAAAAGAAAATCATATGAGGTGCCAGCTATATTGTCTTCATTTTCCTGACTCAAATCTTTTCTGGGATTTTGTTTATAAAAGATTGACTACTTTGTCCATAGCTTGATCTTTCTTTCCTTTCACATTTCTTCAGTTTCTCAGCTTCTTTACTGAGAGGAAATTATTGCAATCATCTAGGGAAATATATCTAAGAATTAGAGTTGGACGCTAGAGGGGATATAATAGTTTGCTAGAGTTGCTGTAACAAAGTACCACAAACTAGGTGGCTTAAACAACAGAAATTTATTGTTTCACAGATCTGGAGGCTAGAAGTCCGAGATCAAGGTGTCAGCAGGATTGGTTCCTTCTAAGTGCTGTAAAGAAGAATCTGTTTCATGCTTTTCTTCAGTTTCTGGTTCTTTCCTGGCAGTCTTTTGTGTCCCTTGGCTTGTAGAAGCATCACCCCAAACTCTGCCTTCATTTTCACACAGCATTCTCCCTGTGTGTGTGTTTCTGTCTCCAAATGTCCCCTTTTTATAAGGACACCAGTCATATTGGATTAGAGCCCTTTTTAATGACCTCATTTTAACCTGACTACCTCTGTAAAAACCCTATCACTAAATAAGGTTACATTCTGAGTTTTGGCGGGGTTAAGACTTCAAATTTTGTGGGGGCGCAATTCAACCTTTAACAGGGGATTCCTTTTTCTGAGCTGTGCATGGCTGGACTGGCTATGTCTTTCTTCCTCAACAGCAGACTGGACCACACATTGGGCAGATCCTCTCAGTTTCTTTCTGCCTTTTGCCCACATGACAGTGGACTCACTTGGTATCATTTCAAAGGAAATAGTCATTACTGGAGAGAGTTAAAATAGTGACCGGGTTTCAAAGGACCTGCCCATCATCCCTATGGGAGAACAAAAGCCCTCCCAACTCTACTCACCCTTGTTCCTACCACCCCTCACCCCTCCCCACTCCCCACCTCTTCTCCCAAGCTATAACCCCATCTAACATTTTCTTCTGACCCTCGTCAGAAGTTACTCTGGCTTAAATCACTACCTGCTGCTTTGCAGAAAGCCAAGGAAGCAGCTTACTGAGGTGTCTTTCTCAAATAACAGATATGCTGAGCCCTCCTGCAGCGAACCCTTTGTCCCTCTAAGTCCGGAGATCAGGAAAAGTCTTATCTGTGAGTTAAGGGGTCAATGGGACGAGCTGAAAATGCCACGTCTGCGGGGGGGTAGGGGGCAAGGAAATGAGTTGAATGAGATAGAAAGTAAATGGAGGAGCTCTGCTTGAAATTTTGGTTCATTTTTCCAACCCGCGCATGTTTCTAGACCTCCTCGTTACAGGACAGAACATACCCCTTAACTGCCTCTCAGGCCTAAGGGAACAAAGCTGCAAAGCTATGCGGTGGTTTAAGTGGCTCTGTGTTTTGTTTTTGTCTTTGTTTTCCCATTGGAAAAGCCAGTACTTTGTTCTCAACTAAACCATTTACAACCTTTGTGTTCTTCTGATCCTCTGACATCAGCCAAAATAAAAGGTACTTTTGCCTCAGGGAAACTTGTAAGCTAACTTGAGTTCCTACAGAGACCAGGAAAGCTTATTGAAAATCATCTCCTAATACATCTGGGTATTAGACTTTCTAGAAAGGTGATTACTAGGAGAGTTGAGAGACTAGGAAAAAATGAAAAGAAAAGCACCTTTTGTTCCAGAAGATTTTTGGCAAAGGGCATAACCTGGGTGTGGTGGAAAAGGCAAACATTTACCTCTTACCAACTCTGTGACTTAACCTTTTTGAACCTCAATGTTTGCTTTTTAAACTTTCCAGATGAGGAAAATAATTCCTGCCTCAAGGGTGAATATTAAGTGAGATGATGCAGAATGGCAATGACGGGTCATTTGTAGGCAAATTCTCCTGCCCATTTCAATAGAAGTATCTCAATATAGTTTTGATTCAAAGGTAGGAAAGGAAAATTAGAAACAATCAAAGTGAGAAAAGGAAAGTAGTTACTTAATACTGAAGCATCTCTCTGCTTGGAACTTGACAACAGGGCACCACTTACGAAGAGGCGTAGGATTGGCCAAAGCAAGGTTGAGACCACAGGCACTCTCTGGCCACCCGCTCCCCAATCCGGACCTAGTCTCTTCCTAAAAGCATGCGGGTTTCCAGGCACAGAAACACATCCACCTGCACACACATGTTTACCGATTGACAAGGAGACTTCAGTATTGTGCTGGCTCAGAAGGTGAGGAACGAAGGAGAGTCCCTTCTCCTAACAGTGTACTCTTTTTGTAGTACGCAGTAACTACACGTGCTGTCTTGTCTCTCCATGTGAATGAAGGGCAGAGGACAAGTCTGTTACTTCTCTTTCATGTACTGAAGCTCCTCAATGCTGAGCAGAGAGTAGATGTTCAGTGAATGCTTTATTAACTGGATTTTCACTGGGGCTATAACAGTCAATTTACGTGGGACCAGCTCTCCATTGAACCCAACTAAAATATCTGGATTTTTAAAAAGAGCTACCTGTTTAAAGCCATTAGAGGGGTTACCACAGCAGCAGAAATTAGGGGCAGGGTCCTGGAGAGAGAGGAAAGGCATTGAGGTGAGACCAAGGTTGGGCCATTTCTCCCCTCCAGGGAGTTGCTGATTCATAGGAGGAATGGGGTGAGAGGCTGAGGATACAAAGTGATTGCTAATCAATTGTATTTCAATAAAGCTGGGGGAAAAAATCAAAACAAATGCTCATGCTTTAGGGAAAAAAGAAAGGGATGATTAAGAGACAGAGAAGCTGAGCAAAGTCTCACAGGGTTGAGAAAATAAAAACTGGAGCTGAGGGTTCACCAGGGAGAAGGGACCTCAGGCTCACAGCTGTGATACCTGAAGGGCTGCACCAAGGAGAAAAGAAGAACCAGAAATAGCTCTGTCAGCAGCAAGATTGATATCCAGCCTCAGATCAGATCAATCCAAGGCTGGATTAAGGCAAACAGCCCCATTCTAACTGCTTTCCAGAAGCAAATCTACTCTGGAGGAAGATGACACCATCCAGAACGTCTATACTTCTTCATACAATTATTCAATATTTACCTTTATACAGCTCCTCTCCCCTTGCCTTTCAGATCCTCTTGCTGAGATGTGGAAAAGGCATGGACAGTCAGAAACCCTGGCCTCTAGGTCTGTTTCCTTATTTAGAGGGTGAGACAGGTTTATCCAGCTTTGAATTTCTCTGTCTCTATGTGTGGAATACTCACAGCCATGTATACTCACACATGCTCACAGCCCAGGGAAGGAAGACACTCATGCCATGTGAAGCCACAGGAAACAAAGTGAACAACCAGGGGCTGTGGGAGGCAGGTTTTGTAGTACCAAGAGGGTAGGGGTGAGCCCTGCTTCCCATGGAGAGATGTGATTGGTTTGTTTGAAATGTTCCGTGGGCTGGCTGGGAAACGGGAACCCACTTCTCAGGGATAAGCGGGAGCTGTGCCTGGTCCCTTTGATAAGGAGGGTTGTCTGGCTAGAGGATTGCCTCCGTGGAAGCTGAATGGGGAGGGGGGCTTGCATTTAGGCCATTTGAGGCTCTCCCGATTTTACCAGTTGTCAAGGTAGCACACAATTTTGAGCCTTCATTTCAGGCCTTACACTATACCTCCCAAGAGAGATGCCCGCGTATCTACACCCAGTGTCCAACTTCTGTTCCTCTCCTCAATTGTCTTGACTCTCCATGTATTCTCGCACCTCATACTCCTTTCTTATGGTCCCGTGGCTCTCACCAGAGTTTGGGTCCTTATCACTCTGTCAGTGAAAAAATGTTGCCTGTCTCATCAGTAAACAAAGGATGTTGCATTAAGCCCTCGCATTACAGCTACCCCGACTCTGCACCCTGAGGAGACTCAGGGTGAGGAACCACAGGATACTGGCCCCGGATAACTGAGGCACATATCAAAGGAATGATTTCAATGAGCTCAGACTCTTGCATCTTCCCATACACAGAAAGGTGCTGAATTCGTTAACTTAAGATGTCTGGTTTTCTTTAATGAACAGTAATCTTTTGATGTTCTGACTACCTGGTCTTTGTTGCAAAAAAGCCTGGTCTTTGTTCCTATGTATCCTGGCTCTTCCCTTGCCTGTTTGGAGCAGTCCCTCAGAGCTATCTGAGACGCTGCCTCCCAGGCTTAAGTCCTCAGTTTTGTCAGCCGAGTAAAACATAATTATCAACTTTTAGGTTGTGCATTTTTTTCAGTCGACACCTCCCATCTGTTGTGATAACATCATGCAATAGGTTTCTCTGCCTCTGTTTCTCCCCTGGTGGAATCTATTCTTGTCACAGCTGACATACTAATCTTCACAAAATACCACTTTAACCACACAGCCTCCCAGTACCTCCTCACAACCTGACATAGCTCCCTACTGAACCTGTGATTTGGCCTTCCCAAGTTGTGTGAAAATGCAAGGACGGCTAGCACAGGATAGGCCAACGGAGCTAACAGTGATCAGCTGAGCTTCAGCAGCCAATTCTCTGACTTCAGGATGAAAAATTAGATACCTGGCTTCATGTTGCTACTTTCTAAACATGATCAGATAATGAAACTTAAAAAGTAAAGTTAGCGCCAATTTTCTTATTGACATTTTTCTTTTCAATAAAATAGGTCACCTTGGTTGTAAAAATAGGCTTCGTATTTATCAGCGTCAAAAGGAGCTATTTTCATTTTGAATGATTAAAAAAAGACACGACTGTAATCATTTTTATTTTTTCTGAATTGATCCTTTGCAAGAAAAGATTGGGGAAGATAGGCCCATCATAAAAGTTTTCATTTTCCCTGTTAACTCCCTGGATGCACTGCCTATCACAGGTACCACACAGCATCCCCGTCACATAAATCCATCACTCATTCAACCAGCTGACTTTTTTTTCTAAATAGACTTTATTTTTAAGCACGATTTTAGGTTCACAGAAAAACTGGACAGAAAGTATAGAAAGTTCCCATATATACCCTGCCTCCATACTTGCATAATCTCCCCCACTATTAACATCCCACTTCACATGGGATGTGCTACAGTAGATGAACCTACATTGACACAATGTAATCAATAGTTTACATTAGGGTTCACTCTTGGTGTTGTACATTCTGTGGATTGGACAAATGTGTAATGACGTGTATCCACCATTGTAGTAACATATAGGATAGATTCCCTGCCCTAAAATCCTTTGTGATCTGCCTATACATTTCTCCCTCCCAACTAAACCCTGCCAGCCACTGATCTTTTTACTGTCTCTATACTTTTGTCTTTTCCAGAATGTCAATATATTTGGAATCATACAATACGTAGCCTTTTCGATTTGGCTTCTTTACTAAGAAATATACATTTAAAGTTCCTCCATGTCTACTCATGGCTTGATAGCTTTAGTGCTGAATAACATTCCATTCTGAAGGTACAGTTTATTTATTCATTTACCTACTGAAAGACCACTTGGTTGCTTCAAAGTTTTGGCAGTTAAGAATAAAACTGCATCTTGGGACTTCCCTGGTGGCGCAGTGGTTAAGAATCCGCCTGCCAACGCAGAGGACACGGGTTCGATCCCTGGTGCAGGAAGATTCCCACATGCCACAGAGCAACTAAGCCTGTGCGCCACAACTACTGAGCCTTCGCTCTAGAGTCCACGAGCCACAACTACTGAGCCCTCGTGCCACAACTACTGAAGCCCAAGCACCTAGAGCCTGTGCTCTGCAACAAGAGAAGCCACCGCAATGAGAAGCCCGCGCACCGCAACGAAGAGTAGCCCCCGCTCGCCACAACTAGAGAAAGCCCACGCACAGCAACAAAGACCCAATGCAGCCAAAAATAAATAAATAAATAAAAATTAACAAAACAAAAAACTGCACCGTGCACACTTTTGGCCTTGTAAACAAACCTACCTGGGCTGGCCAGGCCAAATGAGACTGTGGTGGGATTCCCAATAAGCAGCAATTCCCAATTAAGTGCTAATGTATACTAAGTGCTACTGTATATGTGTTTGCTAACTACACCCATGCCCAGGGCTGCATTGTAAAATTCAGGTCTGGGCACTTTCAGGGATACCAGATCCCTCCAATAGAAATTAGTCAGTTAGCCTGCACAAGCATTTATTGAGTATATTCAATGTTCCGGTGGATGATGAGGTAACTAAGATGACTAACTGCCCTCAGGAAGGCTTAAGAGCCATGTAGAGAGCCATTACTACAATAATGTCCTTACAACAAACATTTATTGAGCAAGTACTAAGTGCCAAGTGCAATTGGAAGGTATTTCATCCAAGCCACACAGTGACCCAGCAAGGACGTTTCACAGTACAGGGAACTGAAGCTTAGGCAGGTTAAAGGAAAGCCCTCCCCAGCTGGACTGCAGGCACTTGTAGTGCACTTGGGACAATCCAGACCTGCCCCCTGTCCATTTGTTGCTATCCATAGGAAGCTACGCCTTGGGCCCTAAGATCCAAAATTGTGTTCTCTATTACTTTCCTTTTAAGTCAAGGGAAGAGTCAAGGATGCCAAGCAAACACACACACACAAATCACAAAAAGGACAACAGGTCTCTTGTCCTAGCAAGGAAACTTGATGCCTTCCTGACAACAGTTTAGCCTCCTGAATTAGAGCAAGATGAAGACATCCAGCCGGGAATGACTATCCACTTAGGAGGGAAAGGGAAGAAGGGAAGTCATTCTGAGCCTTTGCAGCAGCAGACTGCAGTTTCGGGCTGATACCTGACCCAGGAGCTTTCTGTGACAAGCTGTTCAAGAGATACGCTGATTGAAACAGAAGAGTGGCCAGGGAGATCCGAAAAAGAACAACCGCCGTAACAAAATAACAAAATACTCAATAAAGCAAAGAAAAAGGAATTAATAAAAATATAAGGAGAAATTAATGAACTGAAAACAGTAAAAACTAATATAAACAACCCCCAAAGCTTATTAGTTAACAATAAAAAATACAATAGGTAATCTATATTCTTACTCACCAGGGCTGGTCTAGCTACTGCCACTGCTGAATGTCCAACCAACTGGCAACAGGAACAGGGCTGAGTTCCCCATAAAGTGGGGACCAACCAACCAATTGGTGGTAAGCTACTTACACTGGACTCCTCCCCTTCTGCAAGGGTCAGTGCTTCCTCTTGACTGGTATGGACACGTCACAGGTTTTCTTTTGCCTTTCCAACATCGCTGTCCAAGGGCTTCCAGAATGTTTCATACACCAACACAGAATCCTGCATAGTAACACAAAAGACGAGGGAACTCACTTTACAGCCAGGGAGGCATGCTGTGGACACATGACCATGGGATCCACTGATTCTATTATATACCATTCCACCCAGAATTTGCCAACCTGATTGAATAATAGGATGACAAAGCCAAGGTGCCAGCTTAGAAAGGATACCATCTTCTAGGATGCAGTATGCACCCTAAAATAATGACCATTATGAAGGGCTGTATCTCCAGTAGGTAGAATTCATGAGTCCAGGAGTCAAGGGGCAGGGGGAGGGGTGGGAGAGGATGGCTGTGCTTACCATCACTCCCAGCGATCCGCTTGGGAAATGCATGCTTATAGCTCCTGCAAATCTCTGCCTGCAGGTTTGGAGTTCCTGGTTCCCAGAGGGAGAAACTCTTCCATCAGGAGTCACAGAAAAAGTCCCATTCAGCTTTTTTTTTTTTTTTTTTAATTTATTTATTTTTATTTTTGGCTGCCTTAGGTCTTTGTTACTGGGCGCGGGCATTCTCTAGTTGCAGTGAGCGGGGGCTGCTCTTCATTGGGGTTCGTGGGCTTCTCACTGAGTGGCTTCTCTTATTGCAGAGCATGGGCTTTAGGCACGTGGGCTTCAGTAGTTGTGGCACGCAGGCTCCGTAGTTGTGGCACACGGGCTTAGTTGCTCCGCGGCATGTGGGATCTTCCCGGACCAGGGCTCAAACCTGTGTCCCCTGCACTGGCAGCTGGATTCTTAACCACTGCGCCACCAGGGAAGTCCCCCATTCAGCTTTAAGCTATGACTGCTATTTGTTCACTAGGGCTCCTTGAGCAAAGAGACCAGCAGAGAAGCAGACGGGTTACTCTCTTGGCAGGGGTAATTGGTCCCAATCAGCAGGAGTAGGTAGACTACTTTTATACAATGGACAAGGTAGATTATGTTTGGCACCCATGTAATCCACTGGGTATCTCTGAATGGTCCTCTGCCTGATTTTTAAAAAAATTTATTGAAGTATAGTTGATATACAATGTTGGGTTAATTTCTGCTATACAGCAGAGTGATTCAGTTATACATATATATATATATATAATTCTTTTTTATATTCTTTTCTATTATGCTTTTTCATAAGATATTGAATATAGTTCCCTGTGCTATACAGTAGGAACTTGTTGTTCATCCATCCTATATATAATAGTTTGCATCTGCTAATCCCAAACCAATACTTCCTTCCCCCACCTCGCCTCCCCCCTTGGGGACCACAGGGCTGTTCTCTATGTCTGTGAGTCTGTCTCTGTTTCGTAGTCCTCTGCCCAATTGTGATGGTAAATCAAAAAGGGCAGCAGCTCTGTCCAGGGACTCAGAAACCTCAGGGACGAATTCCTGATTTCCCCCAACAGGATAGCCACATAGACTAGCAGAGACGCTCGCTGAGGTTGAGGAAAGTGGAGAATGGCTAGTAGGTGACGAGCATCAGCTGTATCAAGATCAGCTATAGCAGTGGGGGCTATGGTTTGTGTCACTAACCTTACTTTAAGTTTCCCAGGGAACTGAGGAAAGTGGAGGACATGTTTGCAATGAGACAAATGTATTATTCTAAAAGGTATACTGAACTCACAAGAGGTAGACTGTCCTGGATGCTGTGGTGCTTGCCCTGGCGTCGCTCTTCAGGACTCAGGCACTCATTTCTCCAGCTGCTGGGGAAGCGTTGTTTGCTGGTGGCTTGTCTTTCAGTAGAGTCTTTTCCCAAGAACTGTCCTTGGCTGAAGGAAGCTACCTCACCCAAAGTTACACCCCTTGCTGGTCAGCCAGGATCTAGCTGACGTGAGGGTCCAGAGGCCCGGCCTCCCTGCCTCAGTTGGAGACATCTCTGGAGGGTCTTCCCAGCTTCAGAGTTCAGGCCTCCACATCACAGTTGAACAACTCCCTCCGTCCTCCTGTTTCCCTTACTCTGTCACGGTGCTGTTTGTGAGAGCACACCCCAACAATCACCGGCACACAAAACCTCATCACCCAGTCTGTCGCCTAGGAAACCCAACTTACAGTCCTGGTGATTGCACACTTTAGAAGCTGGCTCCACCGGCTTTTTTGTGGATACCAACCACTGCATCCTTGAGAGGCCAAGAGAAGCTGAGGGCAGGGAGTGCTGAAAGACAGTGCTCAGAGAAATCTCAGAAATACCCCCTTGCATCCTTGCTGATGGTTGGCTCTTTAGGGCAACAGCAGCAGGACTGAAGCCAGGCGTTCTACAGGCCCAGACATTTTCCATCTCTCTCAACTTTTCTCATAGAGCCTGAAGCCCGAGGGTCCTACTCATCACTCTTTGGGGCTGATTATTCTGCCTTTTGTGGCATCCTTGAGAGGTCTCCTGTTAAGCAATCAGCGAAAGCGCTAACTACAGCCAGGAATGAAACTAAACGTGCTCCTTCCACCTGCTCCTAAATGTCTCCTCAAAGAGAAACTAAGGGATATTTCCTAAGCAGGATATGGCTTAACATCTTTCTTTTAAAATATATTTTTAGCAGTCTACAGTAAAAGGTAGCCTTATCTAAAAGGAAGCTTTATCAACCTCAAAACCATTTCTTCATATTTCAACTCTCTTCAACTTTGTAAATGTGACTTTATTAGTCACCAAAAAGACATTTAGAGCAGACCAGAAACAAAGTCAGAGACAATGAATGAACCAGAAGATAACCCTTGTGGTTTGGGGGCCCAGCACAAAGAGAAAGTGGCCGTGGACGTTTTAGCCAGATTTTCGGCAGTCCCAAACGTAGAAGTCTCCGTGTTTTAAGGTCAACACTGGAGTAGGGACAAATGGCAAGTCGAAGAATGAAAAAAAAATGGTTAAATGAAGGATTGCTGCTGTTGCTTCCCTGCCACCAGGCAATCATACAGAGGGAACTGGGGAGTACAGGTAGGTTCAAAGACACCTGCCGTCAGCCTGATCAATCCCCTCCCCACTCAGTGTTCACTGTGCAGGCCCCAGAAACAGTGGCAGGAGATTGCCACTTGGTTTGTATCATAATTTTCTCCTCTCAGGCAGAAAGTAGGGCGTTGTGAGTGCCAACTGCTGCGTGGAAGGAGATGACTGGAGGTCTTTACTTCAGCCTGTCCCTGGCTTCCTGTCACACAGGGAAGGACTGGTCTGTAGGATGGATGCTCTCTGTGCCACCTGAGAATCCTCAGGTCACTAAAGGGCCAGTTTACCATAAGATGCAGCAATGCAGCATCTCGTTGGTCTCACAATCAATTTCCTAATAAACTGACTCTCCTTTCCTCTCTTACAAAGGCTGAGCTATCAAATGTGCTTTTTCTCCAGCAGACAGCTTTGCATCTCAGGGCAGGAACAGGCAGTTAGAGGAATAAGCGCTAGCCCAGCGGAGCCCTGCTCAGCCCTCTGTGGGGTCCCTAGCCCTGACCCTCCTTTCTTCTCTTCCTGGCATCATTCTCTGACTCCTTTCCTGAGCACCGGGATGGGGATGTTTTCAGAAGGCTTTATCAAGCTGGCCCAACAACAGAGCCACTCTGCCCCTATTAGCAGAGCCAGGATGTGGTGATGCTGAGAAGCTCTGCCACACACTCTCGAGGTGTGCCTGGTGGCGCAGCCCAGGCAATGAGTTCACACACACCCACGCTGTTTTCGCCAGCTCACACCCAGGTCTGGGCAACATTAGCCCCAAAGGGGACATTTTCGATGGCAGCCCAGAAAGCTCTTAGTTCATTTTCATTTAGAAATGGTTTTACTCCATGAGGATGGCTGCAGTCCAGCAAACATGCCCACCCTCAGGCTTAGGAAGCCTTCTGGTTCAAGAGAAGGACAGAGGACTGTGCTCTTGTCATGGCACAGATATTTTTATTGAACACTTTTCTGAACCTTTACCTCGTTAGCCATGTCCTTTCACCTTTCTACCGTCGGAGGGTCCAGCGATCTTGTTCAGTCCTCTGGCTTCAGTCAGCTGGTCCACGGAAGAGACGAAACAAGAACACTGCTGTGGTGGAATGAGCTGATGAATATCACTTTGTCATCAGGCTGCTTCTAGAAAAATCTCTCCACCCTGAAAAACTTCTACGTGCTTAGGATAGAAAGATGGCTGAGAAAGCACCGTTCTAAAGTCCTGCTATTGAGGCATGGCACACGTGATGATGAAAGCACATACAGAAACTGCATGGCAAGAACCAAATTATCCTTTTTCTTTTTTTCTCTATTCTTTTTGGGTTTTTCGTTTGTTTTTCCTTTGAAGAAGTGGTGATCACGAAGACTTATAGAGTAGACAGGTGGGTGGGATATTAAAATACAGCTCATAAAACTGTTGTTGCAGGACTCACTGAAAGGATCATGGCAGTGTGAGCCCTGGAGTCACACATCGAGGTCCAACTCTGCCTCTGCTCCCTGTCGGCTGTGGGGCCTTGGGGAAGTGACTTAACCTCTCTGTGTCAGGGATTCCTTATCTATAAAACTGGGGGAAACGAAAGTTCCTGTCTCGCAGGCTTATTGTGAGGACTGAATGAGTTAACACGTGTGAAGCTCTTAGGTGTTCAATACGCATTAGCCGGTAGACAATTTTAGAACATCTGCTTTTATCCTTCCTGTGACGGGAATCTTCCCATCTTGCCAGGTAGATATAAAAGTAGAGGAAAAACAAACCCCGGGAGATGGGGAGGGAAGAGGAGAGGAAAAAAGATGGGACAGGAAGAGGAAAAAGAAGAAGTAGGAGGCAAATCCCTGGGGTGGGTGGTGGGGTCCCCCACTTGCCTCTGTGGGCCAAGAGAGAGGCTTCTCCCCTGGGGAAGGAGTGAGTTATATATTCCAAAGAAAGTGAATTGCCCAGGGTCTCACAGGAACCAGAATGAGAACATTTACAGGATTTCTGAGAAAACTGAGAAGCTGAGAGGCCACGACTGAATACACACCCCACAGTTTCACATCAACCCAGGAAATAATGCAGCATCAACGGTGAGGGAGCCGTGATTGTGCCCTAAAGGACATCAGTCCACACACTTAACATTTGTTGTCATACATGTTGTTACATTATGTGCAGAATTTTCTATTGATTAAATTTCTTGACGTAAATATGAAACAAGAGTATTAATCCACTACTTCATATATTCAAGAATGGTGGGGGAAAGGGCAGGGAGCTTCATGTCATTTGAGTGTATTTCACGTCATTGAGTACCTGGCAAATGTGTGTTAGAAAAATGCCTTGATGTGGGTTCCACCAAGGGAGGAAGAGGAGTTTCCAAGTAGACAAGTAGGAAGGAGACAGATGTACCAAGCAAGGGGAAGAATGTGTCCAAAGTCTAAAGATGCAGAACAGCATGGTTTGTGCAGAATGCACCAGCAGTAGGGTAAAGGGCAAGGAGAGGAAGATGAGGCTGAGAGCTGGGGCTAGGCTAGGACGCTGTGTATCTTGTCTGGGCACTTGAACCCGATCTTTCTAAGCTGTGATAAATCACTGAATGGTGTTGAGCAGGGGAATGTTGGCTTAGAAACACAGTGGAGAAGGGTTTCGAAGGGACCACGACTGGACAGTGGGAAAATTATGAGACCCCCAGCAATAGTTCGAGTAAGACTGATGAAGGCCTGAGCTAAATCAGGACTCCAGGGGACGGCAATTCACCTTCTGAAAGTGAAATCAGTAGAACTTGCAGAGCTTATCCATAAGAGAAGAGAGACTCCCTGGTTCTGGTTTGGGTGACTGAGGGGATAATGTGATTCAAGAGACCGAGGGTGTACAAGTGGGGAAGATAACTTCCTTTTTGGATGCAGGATGGAGAGGAGGGGCTGGGTGGGTAGGGGGATGTGTGTGTATATGAGTAGAAGAAGTGGACTGAGTGAAAGACACTTTCCAAAGCTAAATGGACAAGATATTTAGCTTATCTGCTGTTTTACACTGTCTTTGCCACCTCTCCTCTTTAGACAGGGAATATTTAAAGACACACCAAAGGAAGAACCAACAACTCACATTTACTAGGTGTTTCCTTTGTGACTTTTTCCGGTGGTTAAGTACTTTACCTATATTACCTCATCTGATCCTCAAAGGAGTCTTTTGAAATGAATATCATCATTCCTAGTTTACAGATGAACAAAGTGAGATTCAAAAGGATTAAGTAATGTGCTAAAAGCCTCACAGTTAATAAATGGTAGAGCTGAAACCACTCCATGAGAATAAAGAAAATTTCAGTAAAGAAGTAAGAAGAATTTTTCATTGTTCATATTTGGTGGGAGGAGGGATAGGCTGATGAGATATTTGGGTGAACAAATGCACTTTGACACTTACACTTATTTTATGTTCACGCTTTCAAAACATGTTCACATTCCTTATCTCAGATTTCTCACAAAATATCTACATGAGGCTGCCAGGGCTGATACTTGTAACTCTATCCATCAATGAACAAACATTGGCCAAGTATCCCCACCGAGCGAATCACTGCTCACAGGGTGTTTGCTGAAGTTTCCTTCATGGTCCTGCTCACAAGGGGTTGACAGTTGCTACAGGGGGGCCATATAAAAACATAAGGCAGACGGGCAAAGCACCAAATGGAGGCTACAAACCATTAGTTTTCAAACTGTGTCCTAGTTCCTCTAGGACAGTGGTTCTCAAGGAGTGGAATGATTTTGCCTTTTGGCAAAAGGGCGGACATTTGGCACAGAGTGGAGATGGGTTTGGTTCTCGCAACTTTGGAGGAGGAGGGCGCTGACATCTGGTGGGTAGAGGGCAGGGGAGCTGACAGTCATCCCACAAGGCACAGGACAGCCCTCACAGCAGAGAATTCTCCAGCCCAGAACAACAGTGGTGCCAAGGTTGAGAAACCTGCTCCAGGGTAATACAATTACCTTGATTTGAATTTCATTTTTAAATTTACACTTTTTAATTTAATTTAATTTGTTTTTTACTTTTGGCTGCGTTAGGTCTTCATTGCTGCACACGGGCTTTCTCTAGTTGTGGCGAGCGGGGGCTACTCTTCGTTGTGGTGTGTGGGCTTCTCATTGCGGTGGCTTCTCTTGTTGTGAACCACGGGCTCTAGGTGCGTGGGCTTCAGCAGTTGTGGCACATAGGCTCAGTAGTTGTGGCTTGTGGGCTCTAGAGCACAAGTTCAGTAGTTGTGGTGCACGGGCTTAGTTGCTCCGCGGCATGTGGGATCTTCCCGGACCAGGGATCAAACCCGTGTTCCCTGCATTGGCAGGTGGATTCTTAACCACTGTGCCAGCAGGGAAACCCTACACTTTATTTTAAAATAGTAATAAAACAACAGATGTGCTGAAAATTATTACATACTAAATTTTTACACACTGTGCTCACCAAAGGATTAACTTGTGCTGCCAATTTAAATACTTTTGTGAACTTGGACTAAATCTTCCTAGCGCAGTGATTGTAAAGGAGAACAATTTCTTAACAAGATTACCCACTATGAAGAATATCCTAAAATTTCTAGGTAAGTCATTATTTTAAAACAATTTAGCCATTTCTAACTATTTGTGTGTATCAAGGTTTTTCTCAACAAAATACAGAAACACATTTGGAAGCTGAGGCTGACACAGACTACAAAGTGTCATCCATATCACGGTTTCATATTTTTGTATTTATCAAACAGCCTAAATGATTGACTTTAGAAGTAAACGTCATTAAGTTTGAACTTATACATTTGAATTAAAGAAATACTGATCTCATTTGGAAAAGAAAGGCCTGTGCTACGAAAAAGACCTTTGAAAATCACTGGTACAGGGCATAAGATGTGGCTTGGCCCTCCAAGTGTGTCGCTCAGACTAGCAGCATCAGCATCACCTAAGTGCTTGGTACAATTGCAGAATCTCAGGCCCCACCACGGACCTTCTGGATCGGGGCCTGCATTTCAACAAGATCTCGTGCACCTTAGAGTTTGAGAAGCACTTGATCTATGGGACATCACAGAAATGAAATCAAATAGGGCTTATGGTAGGAACAGTAAGGCCTAAAAGCAAGGTGGGATTTCAGCAGGGTATGATTTGAATCAACTAGACTGGGCAACATGGGGCAGGTACTCTAGGCGGGGGGAGGGGCAAGGTGAGGGGGTCGGGAACAGACCACCCTGGCCAGACAGAGAGTTCTGGTAGAACACTTAGGAACAGTTTGAAGAATCTGGGGCAGAGAAGAACTTGGGGCTGAGTCCGGCCACCAGCCAGCTCTCCCACTCCTGGCCTGCTTCAGACCCCCTTACCTTGTTGACCTTGTTGATGAGCAGCCTCCACTGAATTGCAGGCCAGGATTCCCAACCGTGTCGCCACCATGAATCAATTAAACCTTCAATAGCCCCGAGATGTAGGGCCTCATTATCTCCATTTTCTAGATGGGGAGCCAACCACTCCCGGAAGCTGTAATTACCCAAGGTCAGAGGGCACCCGGGGCAGGAAGTCTGGTCTGTAACAGCACATTCTTGGTCCTTCCAGCTTCTCTCTCCTGAGGGGCACAGAGGCCGCTGCTGTGAGCCCTTCCAGAGCTCCAGGCTTCACAGGCCCCCGGGATGGAGGAAGTGGGAGGCTGGCGGCTCGTCCCAGGCCGGGCTCTGTGGAGAGCACATGACTCTAAGCGTAGCCCGGAGGGAGAGGGCTGTTGAGAGCATTGTCTGGAAAGACGCTGGGACAGGGCAGACTTGGGGAGTGACGGGGGGTTGCTGGGGAGGGTGGCAGAGGGGAGGCCTGTCTGCCCAAGGAGGCTTCTGGTGGGGCTGTTCCCAAGAAGAGTTTGAACCATAAAAGCCCTCCAGTCCAGCAGCGAGGTAACTTCAGTTGAGTCGAGAATCACCTAGTCGGGCTTCCCTGGTGACGCAGTGGTTGAGAGTCCGTCTGCCGATGCAGGGCACACGGGTTCGTGCCCCGGTCTGGGAAGATCCCACATGCCGCGGAGCGGCTGGGCCCGTGAGCCATGGCCGCTGAGCCTGCGCGTCCGGAGCCTGTGCTCCGCAACGGGAGAGGCCACAACAGTGAGAGGCCCGCGTACCGCAAAAAAAAATAAAAAGAATCACCTAGTCTTCTTAAGAATCCAGATAGGTAGAACTGAAGCCTTATGTGTCTGCTGAATTCTTTACAGGCCCCCCTACAAGTCCTGGGAGACAGACAGTGCAGCTTGGCTGGCGGCCTGAAGCGTTGATTCTGCCTGGGACCACCTGACCAGCCCTGATTTTGCTAGGAGTCTGTCCTGGCTTTCTCTTGACCTCTTGAGAGGCCCAGTGAGGTTTCTAAGCCAAGGCAATGGAATGGACTCTAGCAGAAGGACCAGTGACCAAGGGATAAGGGGAAGCCACTCCATCCCTGCAGGGCCCCCTCAGCCACCCGTCCTGAAGATGAAGCAGCTGGGACACCCCTCAGCCCTGCCCCCACTGCTCAGGGCGTGTTGACCTCCGGCTGGGGCCCCTTAACTCTGCCTGGAGGCTGATTCGTCAGCTCCTGGGGGCTGAGTGTGTTAAGGCCCCGCCTCCCCTTGATGCTGCCCTTTGATTCCTGGTTAATGACTCCCAGCTGTGCGGAGTCCTAGTTTGTTCAAACTTTCTGGTAAGAAAAGGCTATGAAACCTGAGCTCTTTACAGGGTGCCTGTGGACGCCTCTGGGGACACAGCAAGGGCTGCTGGTCCTGGTGGAGGCTGCACCATGGCCTGGGCCATATCCATAAAGGGAGGGAGACAGAGGCTGAGGTTGCTTGCAGGGAGACCTGGGAAGTCACCTTTACCTCTTGGTCTCCCAGGCCTGCTGGCCAGGCCTCAGGCATGAGATCTGTCCCTAAATTCAAGGAATCGTCTTTGGAACAGGTCTCAGCCTAAAAAGCCTAGGACTTCACCAGAGCAGAGGGACATGGGTTTCTTGCCTCTCCCCCAAATTCCCAAAACTGACTCTTCTGGGATATTAAGAAACTGTTACTGACAGCTGCAGAAACCCAGGGAGGGGGTAATATTAAGCTGAGAATGTTTTACTATAGGAAGCCTTCTGCAAGGTACAGCTAACAGAGAAGTTGGCAAGGGTGGGAAGAGGTATGAAGGTAAACAAGGAGGCCCCAAGTTCATTGTTACGCACCTGGTTAAGGGGTCCAACAGGAGGGGTGCTCCTCAATCAGGAGGTCATGTGGGTGCAGGAGAGTCTCTTGGGAAGCAGTTCCGGGAAAGGTGGGGGGCAGAGGAGGGAAAGGAAGACAATGAAGCTCAAAGCTGAGTGGTCAGCCCAGCCCCAGCCCAGGTACCTGATTTCAAAACCTGAAACGCTGGACAAGGATAGTATGGCCGTATCGTGGAATACTACCTAGCCACTAAACCATGCTGCTCTTTAAGACTATTTAAGTAGATGGGAAATGCTCATGATGTATCTGTAAGTGAAAAAAGCTTGCATTACAAATACTACATACAGATTCCCCTTATTTTGTTGAATGCACACACAGACACACGTGGAAATGTGGTAACTGGAAGTCGCCAAAGCGTCCACAGTGGTTAGCTCTGCGTAGTAGCATTTGTGGGTAATGTTTATTGTCTTCACATCTTTCTATACATTCCATATTTTCTATAACCAGTGTGCCTTGCTTTTGTAAACAGGGAGAACAGTAACTGTTTACGTAAATGTAGCACAGGTTTCCTGTAAACTGTGTGGCGTGTCAAAGAGCCCATGGGCTGTGGGCCAGTGAGTTGGGGGCTTGGTGGGCACGGCTTGTTGCCCCAGAGCACCTATTCCCCCCTCTTCCTTCCTACAGAAGCCTCGGTGCTGTCTGCATCGTGCTCCGTATCTTCCCTCTGCCCTTCCAGACCCACTTCTCTCTTCCTCGCTTTGAGCCCTGGGAGGCTGACCTTTATGGAGAACATCAAAAGCTCTGGTTGGGTTTGGCTCTTGGGGACACCAGCAAGAGATCAAAAAGAGACAGGAGCATGCAGCTGTGGTATTGATTCCCCTGGCTTCCTCCCAGTGGGCTGGCTGTGTCTCTCTTTAGGAGGTCTTGACTCCTTCAAAAGGCTCACTCCACACAGCTCTGGCTTTGGGTTCCCTGCCCTACCCCTGCAGGCCTTGGGGTGGTGCAGTGGGCAGAATGGTGGCCGCCAAAAGACATCCACATCTTCATCCCTGGATTGAAAATGTGACCTCATTTGGAAAAAAAAGGTCTCTGCAGATGTAATTAAGGATCTTGAGAAGAGGAGATAATTCTGGATTATCCAGGTGGACCCTAAATCTAATGCCAAGTGTCCTCATAAGAGAGAGGCAGAGGGAGATTTGATGAGTAGGAGAGGAGGCAGTGTGACCACGGAGGCAGAACTGGAGTGATACGGCCACAAGTCAAGGAATGCCACAGTCACCAGAGGCTGAAAGAGGCAAAGAATGGATTCTCCCCTAGAGCCTCCAGAGGGAGTTCCCAACTTCTAGCCCCCAGAACCGTGAGGCAATAAATTTCTGTTGCTTTAAACCACCTGTTTGTAGTCGTTTGTTACAGTAACTGCAGGAAACTAAAGCAGGCAGTAATGGTGTCCCCATTGTTACCTGCCCTGGTGGGAATGGGGTGCCATGGTATTTTTGTGGTCTCTCTATGCTTTCCCCACACTTTGGTAAATAGTCCCACTCTTTTTAAAAAATATTTATTTACTTGGTTGTGTAGGGTCTTAGTCGTGGCATGCCGGATCATTTTTTAGTTGTGGCATGTGGGATCTAGTTCCCTGACCAGGGATCGAACCCAGGCTCGCTGCATTGGGAGTGTGGAGTCTTAGCCGCTGGACCATCAGGGAAGTCCCAACAGTCCTGCTCTTAAACTCAACTCACATTACCCAGTTTTTGTGAGCCACCCATTTCCTGCCTGTCTCACATGATATCTGGGGTGGATCCTGGTTCATCCAAGCAGTCTCCTAACTCTGGCTAAGTCAGAGGGAAACCAGTGGCCTTCTGGGACAGTTCATTGCTCCTGTGAGGGAGCCACAGGAAGAGATGGTTCTTCCGTCCCTCTCCTTCTTCCAGACTTGGGCATGTCTGGGCATGATGCCTGAAACTGCAGCATCACTCTTGACACCAATGTGAGTCAACTAGTGAGCCAATGAATCAATTTACCAGCCCTGAAGGTGGTCCCACTCTTCCTGTCATGTGAAATAATACATTTCTATATGGCTTATTTCAGTTTGAGTTGGGGTTATGTTGTTAGTGGCCGGAAGCCTACTAATTGATGGAGAATTAGATTGGTTCTATGTTGCCTTAAGGCAGAGATGGTCAAATTGGCTTTAAATATCCTAGCGCCTAAAAAATAAAAAAAAAAACTTTCAAAATTTGAAAAATCTTGGTAAAAAAATGTTCATGACATATTCTATGTGCTCACACTTGGTTGGCAAATAGTACGAAAGCAAAATGGGTAGAGAATTATAGTCAACCACCTCATTAAACAGGGAGAGGGCCTGAAATAACAGCAAAAAGGTGAAACAAGCAATTCTTTGTAACATAACTGGATATTCAGTTCAGCAAATAACTATTAAACCTGCTATATGCTAGGCACTTAGCACTGGGGTATCAGATGGGAATGAGACATTGGTCATTTTCCTTGAGGAGCTCATAGATTGTTTTTTTAAAAAATCTTTTTTTCCCAGGTTATATTTTATCCAAATCATGGAAGAATAAATGTGAAACTGTTCATCCAGCAATGCTTGTACTCTTCACTTGCTGTGCTGCTGTTGATTGTATACTCGGTGAGAAACGTATTGTTAAGGTCAAAATGAGCACAATTCAGAGGCAGAAAAATATTTAGAAAAGAATTTGATTCAAAAAGATCACATAAACAGAGTATGGGAGCAAAGCTGGTCTTTACCCCCAAATGCTAAAAACTATGTTGTGCTTGTAAAGTATTACTTGGAACTGCAGCAAGTATCCCCCAGGGTCCCAGTTTGAAGAGAAGTGATTAAAGCTTGGGGTGGTGGGGTGGGGATGGGGTACACCATGATAGCGTGCTGGGCTTACCCCCCAAACTTCACAGAACAAGGCAGATAGAGATAGAGTGGTTTCTTCACCAGCCAAGAACCCCGCCCCTCAATTCCAGGACCTGGAAGCAGACATCCTTCAGTAAGTATAGATGCATTCCTCAGTCAGAAACCACTCCCACCAGCCTGATAGTTCAACAGACAACCATGCCTTTGGGTCGAGCAGGACCACTGCGTAAATCCTCTTTAAGATACTGATACCCTTGGGAGGGATATTCAAATTAATTCACAACAGTGGGTGATTCTTTTAGTTTTTGAACAGAGCTCTGAGAGAATGGGACACAGGAGATGAAGAAGGGGAGATTAAGGGAGAGAGTGGGACACAGGGGATGAAGAAGGGGGGGGTTAAGGGGAGATATTAAGGGAATGCTAGCACAGGTGGCTCGTTCAAATTGGAAATCCCTGGGAAGCAGAAGGCTGAGTGAGGGGCCTGGTGACAAACCACTTACTTGTGCCTCTCTCCTTGGTCCTATTTCTCATCTCTGCTTAGCCTTCCTCTTTTGAGAAATGCATAAATAGAAGCCAACCTCATCCAATGAACTTTCCCAGGGTTCACTCCATGGGACACTGGTTCTACAAGATACTCTTAGAAGATGCTGTGTATTGAAAGTCCTTGGGGAGTCTACAAGTAGGTTGGCACATTGACGCTTCTGAGGAGTACAGCAGCTGGGAATCCTAATTTGTGTTTATGTAACCCAGCATTTTCCAAACTTTTTTTTTTGATGAAATAACTGTTTAGTGCATGTGAATTATCATGTCTTAAGGATGGATTCTGAGAAACGCTTATCTGATGCTCGTGGTCTCCAGTTGCAGTGTTTGCTATCTGAGTTTTCAGATAATACAGCCCAGACTTCCTTCTTTTGCTGTTTTCCCTTGTTGATGCCACCCCAGAGCACGTGAGCAGGAAAGAGAAGAGGCCAAATGCATACCGAACCCTCTGCTGTTTCTTGTCGGCTTTCCTAGCAAACAATTTAGTCGGGAACAGATTTAAATAATTCCTCACTGTATAGTTAGCTGATTAGCTACAGATTGCAATTATCTAGACTCTCATTTCTTTATTACTTTGGAAAAACTGGACTTATTCTCAGCAAAACTTTGCTCCTTTAAAAGCAGTAGCCTCCTTAGTAAGCATCTTTTCATTATTCTGTAATCTTTGGAAAGAGCCCAAACATCTCTCCTCCCCAAGGAGAGCTGGTTCAGGAAAACTACCATTGTTCCTGGCCAGAGAATAGTTAAAATAGAATCAGTACAAATGTGACTGGATGTCCAGGATGTTGCCTGGAAGCTGCCAAACTACCAAGTATTTGAGACCAAGTGAGCTCTCTGAACCAGACACTGAGAACTTGTTAGAAATGCAAAATCTGGGGTCCCACCCCAGACCCCTCAAAGAGGAATCTGCATTTGAACAGATCCCCAAGTGATGTCTCCCTTGTACCTCAAAGTCGAAGAAGTACCAGGATTCATCCCATCCTTTTTCAAAAGTAATTACTGAGCACCCCACGATACAACAGCTCTGTCCTACATATTGAGGACACAGTGGTAAAAAGGCAGAAAAGTTCCCAGTTCTCATGCACTTTACATTCTAGTGGGGGAGATAGACATAAACAAGTTTAAAACAAAAGATTTCAGGAAGTGGTAAATGCTGGAAGAAATAAGAGCACCATGGATTAGAAAACAATTGGGGGTGAGAAACATTGTTCAGGAAGGGTCTCTCTGAATAAAGACCTGCAGGACGAGAGAGAGGGGACATGAGACAGGCTGGGGCAGGCACACTCCAGGTAGATGGCACAGCTAGAGCAAAGGCCCGGAGAACAGAAAGAAAGCAAGCAAGCCAGTGTGGCTAAGACCTAGTCAATTAGGAAACTCAGAGGTCAGAGAGGTCAGAGGTAGGGAAGGGCCAGATTACTGTGCATCTGTGATTCTCAAAACCTTCACATACATCAGAATCACCTGGAGAAGGGCTTGTTAAAACACAGATTGCTGGGTCCCACCCCAAGAATTTCAGATTTAGCCACTCTTGGGCCGCACCCCATAATTGACATTTCTAACAAGCTCCAGGTGATACTGATGCCTCTGGTCCAGGGACCACCCTTCGACAACCACTGATGTAGAGCCTTGTGGGGCCTTGTTGGGAGTTCAGTTATATTCTGTTTGGTGGGATGCCATTGGAGGATTCTAAGCAGGGGAGTGACAAGATCTGACTTTCTTTTCCTCTGTCACCACCAGAAGAGCAGACCTTTCCAGTCATCCATTGCCACCCGGAGTTGCATCCCTTTCCTGCTTTGCTCATCACCTGATTTGTCCCAATTTCCCACCTTTCCTTTCCATTTCCTCCCAAACATTCCCATTGTGTCTTCTGGACAACCCTGCTCCCCAGCTTCCTGATCTCAGCCTGTCACGGCCTCGCTGCCCCTCCTTGCCCTGCTTAGAGCCTGGCTGGTCCTGAGGACACTGTTCCTGCAGTTCTTTCTGGCAGAGCCTGTCTGATCTCTTAGAGTCCACAAACTTCAAGGCCAGGAGGTAGTGCTGGTGCCTGCTTCTTCTCCATTGTTGCTCCCAGAGTGTAAGTCTTATTGCCTCTCACGAAGGCCCTGCCCATTAGAGGGTCCTGCTGTCTGACTCTAAGACTAGACCACATGTTCCTGTTCACTGAGGGCTACACCCCCGGTTCTCCATCTTCCTCTCTGCGCGACTCCTGTCAACAGTGAAGTTAACCACACCAATACTCCATCCAGCACACTGGCTTCTCAGTTTCCTCAACCTTCTCATCTCTAATGACCTTTTCTTCCTCCATTCCACCTCAAGGTCATAGTCTGAACCTTGTCACCTTCAGAGCCTGTCAGGCCTCTGCAAGCTCAAATGCCCACTGTCTTCCACAGCCTCTGCTCCTACAAGGCACTTGTTCGAGTCTCCATTTTAACAATTCTTCAACTCTGCTGGGCTCGCCCTTCCATTGGCTCCACCACTTTTTATTATCCATCAGCTACCACCTGTGTTCACTCTTCTTGTCCAGCTTAGGGTTCCTGGTCCATCACTGTACATACTCCCTTCAAAAACCCTCATGCTAATAATTCCCTCCCCTTCTATTATAGCACCCTACAAAACCATTTCTCCATACCTGCCCTCAAGTAATTTTTTTTTTTTTTTTTTGCGATACACGCGCCTCTCACTGTTGTGGCCTCTCCCGTTGCGGAGCACAGGCTCCGGACGCGCAGGCTCAGCGGCCATGGCTCACGGGCCCAGCCACTGCGTGGCATGTGGGATCTTCCCGGACCGGGGCACGAACCCGTGTCCCCTGCATCGGCAGGCGGACTCTCAACCACTGCGCCACCAGGGAAGCCCTGCCCTCAAGTAATTTAATGTTACTATGGAAAAGCCATGTCAGCAGACCGTTTTCACTTTAAGTTCAAGATCACAGACCTCAAAGGGATACTCACAACAGCTAGGCAATTTTACTGTGTTTTTTCTGGTAAACTAGCATTCATATTTTTTGAAGCAATTTTTCTATACCTTTTTTATCTTTAAAACTCCCACAACCCTTCCTGCTTCTTCCTCCAGCTGATGAACTCTGCTCATAATTTCATGAGCAAAGAGAAACTATCAGATGTGAACTCCCTCACTTTTCCACCTTAAATCTACACATCTACATTTGTTGGCCTCTTCTCCTTCTCTCTGGTTAGTGTGTCCGTCCCTTGTCAAAGGCCCGTCAGTCCACTGGTGCTGAGTGGCCTCCCCTCATTTGTTCAATCACCCTCCATCAGCATCTCCCTCTCTAGTGGATTATGCCCACTGGCATATACCCGTGCTTTAGTATCTCCCATCTGTCTCTTCTGTAATTTATATCTGTACTTCTAAACAATACAGCTATTTTTAGCTTCTTCAATTTTAGACACTTTCGATTGCTTTCCTTCACCGTCCTCATGCACATTTCCCCCCTTCCATCCTCCCAGTGTAGTCAGTCATATCACCATTTTTGGCTAAATCAGTGTTCAGTGTTTGCATTACCATGACTTAAGTACTCACAGCCGAACCATATAGGATGCTATTCTTTTATGGGTCAACTTTGTTTTTCTTGGGATTACTAATTACCTCATTTTTTCATTGCTTAGTTTTAAAAGTAGCTAGTACCAAGTTTTTACCAAACTTTTCAAATTGTAAAGCCCCTCTCATGAGTCACAGGTAATGAATCAAGATGGCTTCATCACACTTGAGTCCGGTGCCTTGGCTTTTGTGGCTAAAGTATGACTTAGCTGGAAGTGGTGACCCGTGTTCTTGAATGTGGTCTCTCCAGCATGGTGGTTATAGAATAGCTGGACATTGCAGCTCAGGGCTCCAAGAGAGAGTGTTCAAGCAAGCAAGGTGGAAGCCGTTTGGCCTTTTAGGACCTTTCAGATGGAAAGTAACACAATGCCACCAAATTGTAACGGCTGAAGTAGTCCAAAGCTTATCCAGACTCAAGGAGAGGGGGCATAAACCTCATCTCTCAATGAGAGGAACATCAAAGAATGTTTGTGGCTATGTTTTTCAACTGTCACAGAGATACATACACTTATACTTGCATTTGAGTGGAATGTCTTTGGAGGGAATCACAAGAAACTGGTAAGGGGAGAAACTGGGGATAGAAGTAGGAAAGAGACTAACTTTGCCCTATAAGCCATTTTGTATCTTTTATAATTTTGCATCATGTGCTTGAATTACCTTTTCAAAAAATTAAATATTTTTAACCATGTTGCAGCTTTGCCTGGAGCTACACTTACCCCTAGAGGCCATGTCAGTTTCTAGGACACTCTAGACCACTGTTGTCCAATAGAATTTTCTATGATGATAGAAATACCTCTGCACTGTCCAATATAGGAGCCATTAGCCACAGGTGGCTATTACAGTTAAAATTAAACTAAGTTAAAATTTAAGTCCTTAATCATACCAGCCACATTTCAAGTCCTAAATAACCACATGTGGCTGGTGGCTATATCTTGGACAACACAGCTCTAGAACATGGGAGGCGCTTACATGAATGGGATGAGTGTGGGGAACATGAGAATCCTTGGGTTGATGGTCTCCCTGTAGCTTTACACATGTACTTCCTAAAACAACTTTAAAGAAATACATACCCCCTTGCAAAAATTAAAGTTGATGTTTAAATACTTCATCCTTAGTTTGAAAGTTTATCTTTGTTAGGAGTTATAAAAGATTAAACATTTCATAAGATGAGAATGAACTATAATTAGAATAAATATTTCATGAGATGGTTTGATAAGATAGGTTTAATTACTGAATAACGCAGACTGAATCTGAAAGAAATCACGTAGCAAATTTAGCACCACTAACCTATCCTGCTTTAGTTGTTCTAAATTTAGAGCATCTCAATGGGGGCCACAGAAATACGTAGAAGACAGGGAAGGACAGAAAGCCGTAAGGGGCAAAGATGCTTTGATGAATCATTAAAGAAGCGCCCCAGAAACCAATATGTCAATCTCCCCCTTTTCTGGCTCAAGGAGGTTTTTACACTCCAGAGCAAACTACATGTAAGAGTACGATGGGTGAGGGGAACATGGGAAATTTTATGAAATAATTTTAGAAATCTATACTTGGAAGTTAAGACTCTGGAAGTGGATTCTCTTTAGATCATTTGTGAACTTTTACCCCCTTGAAAAGTCTGTAGAATCTCAGGTGTACTTGAACCTGGATTTGAAGACAGCTGCCATTGGAAGATTGGAAGACAGCTGCTCAACACCCAGGTGCCTGTTGTTGCCGCTGCTACTGCTGTGGAAGTTTCCATTGAAACCTGCCAAGGAGTAAAGATGAGGACAGTTCCCTGGTGCCCCTCAAACTGAGACACGGCGGCCCTGTCAGCATCCCTGCCATAGGCCTCTGGCCTGCTCTCCAAGGTTGTCACTAAGGTAGAACTATGCCTGGGGTTTCTTCCACAGAGGCTTGCTTCTCTTCTCTGGAATTTTTAAGCCTGTGCCGGGTGGAAAGGACCAAACGCAGGGCTTGGGAAGAATCAGCAGGACAAGACTTAGTTCCTTCCGACCAGTTGACTCAGCTCCAACACTCCCCTCCTCACCGTCGCCCCCTCCTCCCCTCTCTGTCTAGTTACTTCAGATGGAAGAGAGAATGGAGATGGATTTGGAGAAGCACAGTTCACTACAAGAGGGGGAACGGGGCTGAGAGGGGCTGACCCAGTGGACAGTAGGCTAAGTCGGGGCTGATCAGAGTGTCCTCCACACGGTGGTGTCGTAGCTGACTTGCGGATCGCTCACACGATGAAAATTGCACGTGGTCAACATTTCTCTTTAAAGTCTCTGAAATTGGCCTCTGGGTACTGCTTATGGGGTGGTATTTTGGTGCCACGTTGGAAACCAACGCACCATCTCTGAAAACATCCAGTGGGAAAAACCACATTTTTCTTCTGGCCAAGTAAGGATAAATTGGTGTTTCTTTGGTCAAACACTAGATGTGGGGCTGGCTTACGTCTAAGCACTATACTGTATAAAAAGTATATTTCTTTAAATTCGAGGATCATACTTAGCAGTGGGAGCTCACACCGGGAGGCGCTGGCAGAAGCTGAAACCCTGAGGGCGGAGCAGAGTCCCATCTCTCTCGCCTCCCTCACATCAGTGCGGGACGCACGGGCAGAGGCACTGAAAGGACTTAAACGGCCATTTAAAAATCCCCCCGCCCCTCTTTCTTGGCCCCGCAATTTATCGCTGAATTTTGTAAGTCTGCGTCTGTGTATGAAATGTCTCTGCTGTATTCCGTCGCTCCCCCACTACTTCTGGTCATTTCAGGAAGCTAGCGGGTATGTATGGGTTGCTACTATGTGCCAAGCACTGCACTACGCAATCTGCACAGACCTTTCAGACAGGGGTTAGCACATAAGCCCCGCAATCTCACCCCACTCCCCGTCTAAAAACTCCACCTCTGTCTACTTGCAGAGTCATGAGAGATACGGGTGACAAAGGAGATCTACACATTTGGCCCACTTTTTCACACACAGGATCCCTGAGACTGCCGGGAAGTGGCGAAAGTGGCAGCCATTCAACACCTAACGATCAAATGAGCGTCTAGATGGAGCCTGTCCTCGGAGGTGGGGGCGGGGGGGAGGCGAAAGGAACCCAGAGACACAGCAGCTGACCAAATTGAGTTGAAATTGAAGACGGACGAGTTGAGTCTGGAAAAATGAAGGCACTTCATTTGCCAAGAGGAATGCCATCTTGACAAACTTCAGTGGAAGAAGCTTAAGCCAGCAATGTATTTTCTCTCGTTTTTTGCCTTGGGGTGACATCTAAAACGTCAATTAACTTTTCTAGTATGTTATCAATTTGCCTATAATTGTTATTTTAAAGAAAAGAAATTGCCTACTGTGAAGGTGGTTGATTTAACAGCTTTTACGACTTGTATCCATTTATTCTATCCTGTCCACCTTGGTGGTACACGTTCATCTCTTCTTGGAAATTGGTTCCATCTTAACTGTCACAAGATCATTTCCTCACTGCTGATTTTCTTCTCCCATCACATCCCCTTCATTACACTTACACTGTCCATTTCCCAAAAGGCCACTGGGGAAGGTGTGCTCAGGCGAGCTCTCAGAGGAGTCCCCCTGGAGCTACTACCTAAATAGCCCATCTCACCCTGCAGACTCCAGAGAATAAACAAGCACAAACCAGCCTGAGAACAAGAGGCCAGCAGTGGGTGACGTCAGCTCCTCAAGGGAATCGTATTTCTGGTCCAACGCTGCCAGTGACGGCCTTCTGGTATTTTTAATGATAACTTGACTGATACTGTACTACCTCTGTCACTGTATTTTATTTGAAGCACCCATTACCAAACTATCACGATGTTATTTATCCCAGTAGCTAAAAGGCTGGTGTTTCCCTCTTTAACTCAGAACCCACCCCTTCTGCATCTCTCTGGACATCAGGACCTGTTTGTTGACGTCCCCCTGGTGCTGTCTGCCTGGAATTATTGGCTGGCTCATACACTCTCTGCTCAGGGGCTGACTGTCTTTTAAACTCATGCTCAAGCCCCAGCTCACAATTCTGCTCACACCGCAGCCCTGTGAGATGCCTTTCCACTCCTCCTCTTCCTTCAAGGTCTGGTTCTAGGTCCCATGACATCCAACAATCATCCTCTCCCTTCACCCATATTGACGTCTTCCTGCTCTGAGCTCCAATAGCCTCCCAAGCTGCCTGATTCTATGGCACCTGGAGTTGTTAATGTGTTTCTATGGACAAGTCTTAGCTTCCCAACCAGACAGGCCTTCACCGTCTTCAGAGTGCAGGCTCTGGTTTATTTTTTATTTATTTATTTTAAAAATCCTTGTTATTTCGTATTGGAGTATAGCTGATTAACAATGCTGTGATAGTTTCAGGTGCACAGCAAAGAGACTCAGCCATACATAAACATGTATCTATTCTCCCCCAAACTCCCCTCCCGTCCAGGCTGCCACATAACAGGGAGCAGAGCTCCCTGTGCTATACAGAAAGTCCTTGTTGGTTATTAGTTTTAAATATAGCCGTGTGTACATGTCAATCCCAAACTCCCTCACTATCCCTTCCCCCCACCCTTCCCCCCACCACCGCCCCCAGCCTTCAGTAACCATAAATTCTGTTCACTAAATCTGTGAGTCTGTTTCTGTTTTGTAAATAAGTTCATTTGTATCATTTCAGCTCGGGTTTATTTATCTCGATGTCCTCCGTCACCCCCCTTACCACCACATCTGGCACAGTACCTCGAGAGAGTCATCATTTCAGCTCAGGTTTATCTATCTTGATGTCCTCCGTCACCCCCCTTACCACCACATCTGGCACAGTACCTCGAGAGAGTAGGGGCTGAATTGCATGTGCAGCGTCAGGTCCAGAACTTGAGGGAGAACACTCCAGCCTCCAAACATGCAGCTTGTGGGCTTCATGGCTCTGCCAGGGTTCTTGCACAGCCTCCCCGTTCCATTGTGGAGCCATCAGAACCTTTGGTTGTGCCGGCCAAGGTGGCCCTTGGGAACCCCAGGCTGGAGTGCTGGATGGCAACCACCTGGGTGGCCTCTGTCACTCCAGGTGGGATCACACTGAGAGTCAGGGGTTGTTAAGTCCCTCAAGTAGTAAGGAACTTGAGATAGCAAGATGGAAAAGATCCGAGGTAGGCCCTGCATTTGCTGTATCTCTCTCTTGAATTCCTCAGACAGGTGAAAAATGACCTTTTCATTCCCAGTCACCCGAACACGGTATTCGCTGTTCCTAGCCCTGCCACCTTCCCCCGCTCCACCCCCCACCCCTATCTCCTGCAGAGGAGTTGTAGCCCTTCCATGTGGTCAGAGGTGGAAAGGTCCTCGCTCAGTTATTTGTTTATTCAACAAAGGTTTACTGAATGCCTACTTTGTGCCAGTGAACAAATCAGACCCCTGCCCTCACGGAGCTTACAAGCTAGCAGGGGGAAGGCAGGCAGCAAACCATGCACATAATCCATAGTAGCCTTATTGAGGATGCTAGGAAGTGATTGAAGGCCAAGGAAAAAAGCAGCTGGAGTAGGGTGGGGAAACATAGTTGGGCAGTGAGGGTCAACCAACCCCCTCGGATATTACGGGTCACAGAATCCAAACCTCTAGACAGCTCTTTCACTTATGGAAACATCACTCTTATTTGCTCCGAGGAGATTTTCAGGTAAGAACTGGGAGCCTGGTAAAGCTCAGGGTTGGTAGCAGAAGAGGCTCTAGAAGGAAGTTCCTGGGATCTTCCTGATGGCGTTTGTATTAGTTTCCTAGGGCTACCACAACAGAGTGCCACAAACGGGATGCCTTAGAACAACAGATCCATATTGTCTCACAGTTCTGGAACCCAGAAGTCCAAAATCAAGGCGTCAGCAGGACCACACTCCCTCTGAAAACTGTAGGAGAAAAATTCCTTGCCCCTTCCTAATTTCAGGTGACTGCTGGCAACCCTTGGTGTTACTTGGCTTATACCCACATCACTCCAATACCTGCCTTTGCTGTCACATGGCATTCTCCCTGTGTCTCTGTGTCTTCACATGGTTGTCTTATAAGGACACTAGTCAGATTGGATTGGGTCGTTATAAGTAGGGGCCCATCCTACTTCACTACAACCTCATCTTAACTAATTACATCTGCAATGACCCTATTTCCAAATAACATCCATTTTGAGGTACTGTGGATGGATTAAGACATCAACATATCTTTTTTTAGGGGGACACAATCAACGATAACAGTATCAGACTGGGAAGAAATGGAGTGAGGGCCTCAGTATAGTTCAGCATGAGAGAGAGCCAGGGGTGGTCATAAACTGCTCTTGAAGTGGAAATAGTTTTGGAAAGCAACAAATAATACTGGGCACAAGAGTATGGGTTTGGAAGAAAATAAGTCTTGCAGAGGAATGGGAAGGGAAGAGAAAGTAAGGCAAGAATAAGGATTGAGGTGGTGGAGAGGGAAAGTGGGTGTCTGAGCCCAGGAAGATACACGGGTGGTGAGAGGCATGGGAAAGGAGGGTGGGAGGCAGGCTCTGAAGGACAGGAAACTACAGACTCAGTGTAGGAAATCTCATCTCTGCAAGTAATCATTTTCGAGTTCATGAAGCAACTTCCTGCGTGAGGCTAGAAGGACAGTGGGTGTTCTGACCAGCAGGCTGATGGTCTTGCTTCATGTTGGTTTAGAACGTGGAAGAGCACATGGGAGGAGCCCAGGGCTGTGGCATTTTGAGCCAGGTCCCCTGAGCTGTGGACCGGAGACCAGGCTGACAGATACCACAGCTCGGGGTCTGGCAGAACTGCCTGGAGGAGCAGAGCTGCTTCCTGGGGGAGCTGAGCCCAGGGCCTAGACAGACACTGCCCACCCCACCCCACGGTGGGGAGCAGGCACAGCCCGGGTCCTCCCGGCTCCCTCTGAGGCAGACAGGAACTCACAGCAGCTAGACTCCCCAGTGCCACCCTGCCCGTCTCTGCTCCGAGTGCTTTAGCCATAGTTCCAGCCAAGAATGAAACAGCTGGGGTTGGTGGAGCAGATGTCTCCATCTGGGGTTCTAGGGAATCATGTATCGCCTCCTCCCAGACACAGTGCTGTAATTAGCACAGATCGTTGTGAAACACCTACTTTTCAGGGTCATCCCTCAGCAGATTTGGAAAGGAGGTGATGGTTTCTCTACAACCTCTAGTCACCCAGCGTCCTGGGCTAACACTCTTGACTTCTAGACAGAAATGAGTTCTGAACCTCTCATGTCCCTGGCAGTGTCCATCAAAATGTCTCTACCCTGTGTTTCATTTTGTTTCCTAATAGCTGGCAAGTCAGAACAACATAAAAGAACTAAGTTGTTAATAGATGATTATTCTCAACTGAGTTAGAGGTTTCGGTTGCCCAGAGAAGGAAGTGACTCTAGGCCCCTAAGCAGAAAAGTCACTTACTTGAACGGCTAGGCGTCGTTCACAGTGTGGGCAGAGGGCATGAACCGGGCTTCAGTGGGAAACAAGGCCAAGCAGAGGTGACTCTTGGGAACCATCTTCTTGGTTCCTGCCCCTGGTGACTCTGGACGCTTGGCACCATTCCTTTGGACTCGATGTGATCACGGCACCTGTGGATAATCTCCAGCTGGCCTGGGCCACTTCTCCAGGATTGACGGTCAAGTTCTGCAGCAACGGATTGGAGCACCAGGTCCCGTGTCTCTCTCCAGCTGTCTGGAGGTGGGGAAAAGACCATCCATAAATTTTGTTTCTATAGTAGAAAGTGGAGCCTGTTTTCCTATTTTAGGATCCCTCTTATTTTAGAATTCCTCCCAAATAGGAAGTGTTCAGTGTGGGCAGCCCACAAGAACAAATGTCTGCTAGAATAATATGTATGTATATTCATGAGGGTCCCCAGGACAACTCTAAGCCGAAAGCTGCCTCTCCTGGGGACTTCAGGCACCATGGCAGGTGGATGGGGAGACTTGCCTAATGTCATAGGCAGAAGGCCTAGAATCAATGCTCAGTTTCTCTGATTATAGATCCAAGTGCTGTTGACTGCAATGGCCTCATTAAGTGCCTTGCACATAGCTGATGTCAACTAATATTTGCTAAGTGAATAAATGAATTATAGGTCTTCCACTATGTAATCACCTGCCTCAAACACCTCATGAAAAGAGGCAGGATAGAATTATCAATCAATCAAATAAAACCTGAGGGCCCTGGGGTAAGTGATTTAATCTCTCCAGATCTCTGTCTTTATCTTGTAAGATAAAAGGTGGGATGAGGCTGATCTCTAAGAATTTACCTTTGAACAAACTGCAAAAAAAATTTTTTTTAATTAATTAATGGCTGCGTTGGGTCTTCGTTGCTGCACCCTGGCTTTCTCTAGTTGCGGGGGCTACTCTTCGCTGTGGTGCACGGGCTTCTCGTTGCAGTGGCTTCTCTTGTTGCGGAGCACGGGGTCTAGGTGCGCGGGCTTCAGTAGTAGTGGCACGTAGGCTCTAGAGCGCAGGCTCAGTAGTTGTGGCGCACGGGCTTGGTTGCTCTACAGCATGTGGGATCTTCCCGGACCAGGGCTCCAACCTGTGCCCCCAGCGTTGGCAGGCGGATTCTTAACCACTGCGCCACCAGGGAAGTCCTGCAAAAACAATTTTGGTCACATACGAGACAATTGGAAATTTGAACCCTGACTGGATAATTTGATGATGTTAAAGAATTACTGTTACTTATTTTAGGTGAGATAATGATGATGTGGTTTGGTTTTAAAAAGTGCCTTTGTCTTTTAAAGATACATGCTTAAATACTTTTGGTTGAAGAAACATGATGTTCAAGATTTACTTCATAATGAATTGGAAAGGAAAACAGGCAGGAAAATAGGTGAAAAGGGCCTCGAGTTCATCATTGTTAAGGCTTGGCAATACATACATGGCAATTTGTTACAGTGTTTTGTCTACTTTTTATACGTTTGAAAATTTCCATAATAAAATGTTTTTAAAAATCACAATTCTTTTCCTGCAGCCCCTGAAGTACCCATCCCAGTCAGAGCCTGATAGCTGCTTACCCAACAACTCTTACTCCCTGGCTCTTTCCTGAAAGAATCCCTGATTCCATCCAGCTGTCCACTCTTCCACACACAGCCCCTGTGATCAAGGCAAGGTGACCCCGTCTCCACCTCCAGTCCTATTTGTCTCAGCCAATCAGAGCGAGCCCAACCTTCTCACTAATCATTGGTTCTGGAAGGACACGGGATGCAGGAGAGGTTTGCTGGGGCTTCTGAGAAGGTTCCTCTGTACTCTCCTGGGGGGCTGCTGGAAGCAGCACTTCTCTCCTGCCAGAAGGAAGGAGGTGGTCCCAAATGCCATCAGCAGCCATGCTACATCCTAGAGGAAAGTCAGCTCAGGATGAAGCCGACGTGCTGAACAGCAGAGCAGAGACATGGACCTGAATCCTTGCTATGAGTGCTGAGCTTCTGGATCAAACAACCCTGAAGTCCACCCTCTCCCTCTGGACTCCCAATCACATGATATAATAGCTTTTCTTGTTGTTTGTGCAAATTTGATTTTTTCAGCCAAGAACATATATAACCAAGAGTATCCTAACAGATGCAGTGCTCAGTGAACACTCGCCCTGACTACTGTGAAATGAGGGCTATGCTAAAGGGAGGGAGCCCTCTGTCCCCCAGTGACCACCACTGTTTGAGGCAGGAAGCAGACAGTGCAGGAGAAAAAGGAAGGGCAGTGGTAGGAGTAGGTCTATCAGAAGGAAGAGGCATTGGAATGCTCTGCACTATTTTGAGCCTAGAGAGACAATTCTTCCTAATGTCAGACCATCCTGCTTTGAATGCCACTAACATGAAGCTCCAGACACAAGACCAGTGCTACCAGCAGGAAAGTTATGCCCAGCCCTTGCTGCTGTGGATCGTCTTTGGAATACAATGGCACCCATTCCCTGGCAAAATATTCATCACAGAAATTATGCTAATCCATTTTTATAATTAAGGGGTGTTGAGAAAGGCCATTCACAGGAACAGGTGGCCGGGTAGGGTCTGCAGCCTTCAGAAGGCTCTGGCTTTCCCCACACATTAGAGATGGAATTGCTGGGCTTTTCCCCCATCTATGTGTCCCACACTTCTCATCCTTCTTAAGTGGACTTGAAATCCAAGATGGCACCCTTGAATGGAGCATCTCTGCTTTTATGGGAGCTGGTGCTGAACATTCAGGAAGCAATGAATACTTAACTGCGGAAATCCTCAGAGTAGGGGTCATCCAGGACTCTCCTCTTGCCTCTTGCCCACACCCAACGCATGCAGCCAAGTCCCAACTTTTTACCCAATTACTCCTCAGCCTCTCGTTGATTCATCCTCCCTTTTCTAGTTTCTCTGCCACCACCCCTTTGCAAATCATCACTGTCTCTCACCCAGACGATTTCAATAGCCCAACGGATTCTTTGAATCAATTTCCACCCTTTCCAACTCCATTCTTTCCACAGCAGCCTGGGTGCTCCTTTAAAAATGCAAATCTGGGGGCTTCCCTGGTGGTGCAGTGGTTAAGAATCTGCCTGCCAATGCAGGGGACATGCGTTTGAGCCCTCGTCCAGGAAGATCCCACATGTCACAGAGCAACTAAGCCCGTGCGTCACAACTACTGAGCCCGCGCTCTAGAGCCCGCAAGCCACAACTACTGAAGCCCGGGCGCCTAGAGCCAGTGCTCCGCAACAAGAGAAGTCACTGCAGTGAGAAGCCCGAGCACCGCAACAAAGAGTAGCCCCCGCTCACCGCAACTAGAGAGAGCCCGTGCACAACAACGAAGACCCAACACAGCCAAAAATAAAAATAAAATAAATAAATTTTTTTAAAAATGCAAATCTGGGAAATCCCTGGTGGTCCAGTGGTTAGGACTCCGCTCTTTCACTGCTGAGGGTGCAGGTTCAATTCCTGGTCAGGGAACTAAGATCTCACAAGTCACAGGGTGTGACCAAAACAAAACCAAACAAAGGAACAAAAAATGCAAATCTGCCAGTGCCTTTTCCTTGCCCAGAAGCTGTGAATTTCTTCCCACTACCAACCACATCCTCCCTGCTTCTGCCGACCTCCCTCGGTACCTCCCTTGCCCCCTCAGCTCTAGTATCCTGGACATCTTGAATTCCTTATACACACCCATTCTCTCACCTCAGGGCTTTCCCCGTAATCTGATCCCTCAGTTTGGAGCTGTCTGCTCTCCATCCCCCCACCCCCTCATTTGGGCATAGCCCACTCCTTGCAGTCTTATCTTCATTGTTACTTCCTTGGGGAGAAGGTTTCTTACTCTATCTCCCACCCCCAGCCAAGTTCCATCCTCTTTACCTGTGCCTGCAATACCATGTCCTTCTCCTTCGTAATAAACAGCACAGTTATTACGCTGCCAGAGTTACAGGAAACTTTTACTTAATATCTTTCTTGCCAATTAGATTTAAGCTTAAGGAGGGTAGAGATTTTGTCCACATTGCTTCACGCTCCATCCCAAGCACCTATCACAATGCCTGGCACATAATCAACGATTAGGCAATGAACACTGGTTGGCTGCCTGCCGGTGTAGCTGTCGTTGAGGCCTCCAAACGTGTGGCCCCGCTGACCCCTCAAGACCCTATTTGACCTCTTAAGCATCCACAGAGCTTCACATCTACCAAGTTCCCGCTCGAGGGGACAGAGCATGGAAAGAAACAGAAGTAGATGGATCCAGATCCAGTCTGGAACCTGGAAGCAATGCTATTGCCTTACGGAGAGAAAATGGTTTATTAGAATTCAGGACCTTCCCCTCGTAAGCAGACTTGAAACAGGAAGCAAAGGCGGAGAGGAAGAAAGGCTGGAGCCATTTCCTGTTCACCCACAGCCTGCGTGGGGAGAGGGTCCTCGTCCTCCTCCTGCTTCCTCGGCGATAAGTAGGGGCGTTTCAAGTCCCCACATCAATGCTCGCTCCTGGGCTGCAGGCAGACATCTGGCGGGAGAAGCCACAGCTACAATGCCCAAGGCTGAAGGGCTGTGTGGGGGAGCCACTGGTCTCTCTCTCTGAGGCCTCTGGAGCAGCTCAGCTTCCTGAAAGGAAATGTGACCTGGGGTCACACGCTTACCCCGCCACACAAGGCTGTCGGGCCAGGCTTTTCAGGGTCCCGTGAGCCTCATCTCCACTCTGGGTTTGAGAACACCCCCTTCTCTTCAGGGTCAGCCACGACCACTAGAAACTCATTGCTGTGTGTCCCTCTGGAAACACCATGAGGTCGCCGTCTCTGGAGTCAGACACGGAGTGGTTGACACCGTGCTGTCAGGGGTGGGTCACCGATGGGGTGCATTGGGAGTGCGGGCTCGGGTCAGGGCAGGCGAGGGCCAAGGGAGCCCAGGGCCGGGTCCCTGGACCCTGCCGGGCGGCTCAGGCAGCATGGCCTCTTTCAGGTGACCAGGCCACAGGGCCCCTGGGAGCCTGTCATGTTGGAGCTGGGGAAGGCCAGAAGGTGCAAGCATGGGGACGGTTTGTCAGAAGGGGCAGGGTGGCGAGATTCAGCAGGCCATGTGGCTGAGAGCTCTTTAGCTCCCTGAGGCTCACTCTCCTCTGGTAACATGGGCTTGTCGTGGACCTGCAGAGAAACGCACGTGGATTCCCTAGCACCCAGGAGGCTCTGGATCCAGGAGCCAACGCGTACAATTACTACCCAGGGCCAAGCTCAGGAACCTCACCTCCATTTCTCCCACCTCACCACGCTGCCCTCAGAGAGGTTTCTCTAACACATAAGCCAACCCTGTCAGTCATCAGCAAGGAAGCTTTCGGTGCCTTCCGGGGACCCACGTCAGATCTTCTGCAACTTTTCTGCTGAAGTATCCCTAACAAGAGTAACGCATGCCCTGGAGCAGCAGAGATGAAATTTCTTTCAAGTCTCCTGTTCTATCTTAAAAATTCATGAATTTTTCTGTCTGACTCCATAATATATTCATGCTGGTTTTAATAGAAATATATCATTTTCTTCAAATATTCAGATAAAGCGTACAGCTCTACGAAGTTGCTGGGAGAAGGCGGCTGGGTGGTGAGGAAGAGATGTGAGAGTTTAACGCCTCACATCTGGAATTCCTTTTAATTTTCCCCATAACCGTATGAGGTAAAGCCTTTTTCTTTTCTGTAAAAGAATTAAAACATTACAGGCTTTATAGAGCAGGATGTGAGCATCCCCCACAATAGGAGTCGCTAAAAGAAACCCTGGTAAACAGCATCCGTGACACCATCATGTCCACCGGCCTTGCCATGTCGTTGACCACCATCCCTGCCCCTGGAGTCTATGCGGTGTGTCTTGATCGTACCGTCACTTGCAGACACGGTTCTCAGCCTCTTAATTGAGAGCAGTGGCCGCCTGCCCATACCCCATTCTGTTAATTAAATGTAAGCTTTGGCCCGAAGTCAGCTCTGTCAGAAACCAAGAGAGGTGATAGAGGGGAATCTAGCTTCTAGAGGCCCTCGCCTCATCTTGATTTTAGATGTAGCTGAGCCTGTTGGGGAGTCATCGTCCAATAGACTCATGAGCTAGCAGGCAGCTCAGGGATCTGTTGGCATAAGGAGAGGAGTTGATGTGGACTTCGATTCAGAGCCTGGAGGGGAGGCAGGATGGAGCTGGGTATTGCGGCATCTGTCCCCCTGCCCTGTGGAGGAGAGGATGGGATGAGAAGGAAGCTGCAGACTGTCAGTGAGCTGCTTGCAGCAGGGACTTTGGAGAACCAGATCCAGAGGATGAAATACAACACAGGGTTGCCCAGGTCTGTGGGGAATATAGAGGCTCAAAAGGAAGGCAGTGCTCCCAGAGGTCAGCCCCAAATGGTCATGAGCAGCTTCACGGGCAGCAGTCAGCAGTGAGGGGCCAGAGAGAGAGACGAGATTGCTCTTTAACACAGACAAGACTCCAGCAGTAGCCAGAGGGAGGCTTAAAGGGGATGCCTGGTCAGAGGCAATGGGCCAGGATAATTTACTCTTAATGTTTATGTGCCCTAATAAACATTCACATCCAGGGAAGGCTTGGAGAAATCCTGTTTAGAGAAAATTTCCATCAACTAAGCGTTTAATTACATGATCGTTTTTGCCTATATGAGTTCCTGGAAACAAAACCAAAAAAAAAAAAAAAAAACCAAACTGGAATTTATACATTGAATGAATTTGCCCCTTTAAAATGGTACCTCAGACAACAACAGGGATGGATTTGGAGGGTATTATGCTCAGTAAAATAACTCAGATAAAGACAAATATTGTATGATATCACTTATATGTGGAATCTAAAAAATACAACAAACTAGAGAATATAACAAAAAAGAAACAGACTCACAGATCTAGAGAACAAACTAGAGGTCACCAGTGGGGAGAGAGGAGTGGGGAGGAGTGAGATAGGGGTAGGGGATTAAGAAGCACAAACTATTATGTATAAAATAAATAAGCTACAAGGATACACTGTATAGCACAAGGAATAGAGCCGATGTTTTATAATAACTATAAATAGAGTATAACCTTTCAAAATCATGAATCACTATGTTATACACCTGAAACTTATATAATATAGTACACCAACTATAGCACAATAAAAAAATAAAAATAAAGTGGTACCTCAGGAGGTTACACACACATCCCAAGAGGCTCACGATATTTGCAGAAATTATTTTTGGGAGCTGATTTCAGAACCATCCTGTGAGTCATACTTTAGAGTCAGCTGGTTTGATCACCCAGCTTATTCTTCAGATTTGCCTTTAAGCAATTTTTGTTTGATTCCAAAGATAAAATTCTCTATTAAATGATTATGCTCTTTCACCAAGCCTGTTTCTCTGGAGATGGTAAATTTCTTGACCCAAGAGAGCATGTCTGGTCTATCTTTGGCCACCCAAGCCCTGTCCAGGCACTTCAGAAATGCTTGATCGGTATTTAGTTGTGAGGTTGTTCACTCCATAGGGCTGTTTCCAACACTGTCATGTCTTATACATATTGCAGGCATCAAAACATTTGCTTTCTTTCCTCAGGTGGCTTTTGGTATCAAATAGTTAATATTTATTCCAGAAAAGGAAGGGTCATTTAAATTTGCACCTCCCAAAACCCACAGTAGAAACACTTTCTGGAAGGAGCATCAATCGTTTGGCTTTTTCTGTTGGTTGACGTCACAGACAACAGTCTGTCAACATTTTCCCCTACACTGGTTTTCTTTTCAGGGGCATAGAATCAAGATGAAAAAGCACAGCTCTGGGAGCACACAGAACAGAGATTTGGCACTCAAGGGATTGATTATGTATTCACTTATTTATTACAATTTTTAAAAAATGGCCCAGCTGCTTTGGCTCATACAAGCTGGGCTGCAACGTTTCACTTGATAGGATTCTCATCTGGTGGTTACATTCCTGAGTGATTTAATGCTAAGGGTTTTTTTTAATCCACAGCCGTGGATCCTGTGGGTTGATCCACAACAGCCAAGTTCTCCGATGGTGCACAGGACCACCTCACCTGACAGAAATCCTCTCCTGGGATCTGGAAGGCCCAGGCCCAGACCTGTCCATTTGTATCTTGTAAAATGCTCCCAGGTGATGCTGAAGCTGACCCCTCGTTGAGAACGTGTGATCTATATCCTTCTGACCATTGCTGCTCTGTGGTTTCTCTCCTGTGATCATCATTATGCCTGATGAGTTATGTTTTGGTCAAATGACAGACTAGCCCAACTCCAACTGTCCTAGACAGAAGGAGAAATTTGTTGGCTCATGTAACTCGAAAGCCCAAGGATAGGTTTGGCATAAGAACAAGTAGTTGCCTTGATTCAGCTGCTCCAATGGTGTCATGATGAGGATTCTCTCATCTCTTGGCTTGGCCCCCTCGTGCTGGTGTTTTTCTCAGACCTCTCGTGGAGGCAAGTTGCGGCCAGCTGCTCTGTCCTCGAAACCTCCAAGTCCATCAGAAGGTTAACCTGTATTTCTCAACTGTTTGAATGAAATTCTGTGATCTGATCTTCTCCTTGGTCTAAATGGGGTTTGAAGTACCCATCTCATCTGTACCAAGTACAGGTATTCACTGGTAGAATACAGAAGCCACTCTAGATATTTAGAGCAGAGAGGGATTTAACTTTAGTACCAGGAGCTTACAAAATCGTTGGATCGTCTGAAGAAATGTTCTAGGTTGAATCTTTAGAAGTGACTCTCAGAATACAGCAGAACTGACCTTCTCAGGAGAGATGGGGGGATCCAGAGGCCGCCATGAGAACAGGTGAGTTCAAGACCACCTGTCATATTTGTGAATCAGGGATCGGGAGACCAGGAGGCTGATGGCACCACTGCCACTACTACCAGCCTGCTTCTCAAACTCCAGACACGACTGACCAGGTGCTGGACCACTGCTGCAGGAGAAAGTATCTCTGTGAGCATGTACGCCTGCAGAAAACGTGAAAGTCATAGGGACACCATCTCTTCTGCAATTCTGCCTTCCAAATCTAGTTTCAGTGGAAAATTTTGGATTATAATTTGAGTTCAGATCTTTGCCTCTAGAAGAGTTGGGAAAGGGTAGTTTTTAGCTGTACAGCTTCTGCAACACAGGACAGCACACTGGAGGGCACTGGAAACGATTATGAGGGCCAGTACACCGCAGGAGGAGGCTAGAGGGCTCAAGGCTTTCCTCAGCCACGCCTTGAGCCACACCCCTAGCTTCTGGGACTGGGGGAAGGGTCAAGTCCACCTGCAGCCTGGGGACTAACAGTGGGATGAGGTTGGTTGTCCAGAGGAAATTAGGTTGTAGCATAACCATTATACTGTTACTAGAAGGAGAGGTAAAAGATGCTGGGTGACAAGACCCCCAAAATGTCCCCCGAAAGGTATATGATGCTTTATGGTTTACAGGTAATTTCACCTGCACCACTTCATTTGATTCTCACAAAAGCCCCACGAGGGGGAAGGTCAAATACTGTGATTCCCACCCTACCAACAGGGAAATCCAGACTCAGAGGTTAAAAGCTCACCCCAGCTAATCCCTTACAGCTGTAGGAGGCAGTGCTTCGATTCAGACCCTGACTCCTGACTTGAATCCGAGTCCCGTGGGCTGGAGCAGAATGTGGAAGAAACTTCTTTCTGAAGCCAAGTTTGCAAACCCCAGCCCTCGTGTGCGAGCCCTGTGTGGCGGGACCTTGAGCAGGACAGCACTGTCGTGCTTTCTGGCAGCTCCGGCCACGCTGGAGCACAGTGTCGTGGAGGACTCCGCACAGGGAAAGGGGCAGGAAACTTGCACAAGCACTTGGGTGCTTTGCTCTCCCCTCATTTGGTCTTCATTTGAAGAATGAAACAGGGAGTTTCACGTTTGTTTGTTTAATGCTGAGTGTTCCAGGATGCCACAATATCATTTAAAATATCTGAATTTAGGGCATAGGTGGGCTCATGTTTCTCCCAAACAGCAATATTTTTAGCATTAGCCATTCTCACATAGGTGCAAAATCTTCTTGGATAATAGATCAAAGCAAATCCCTCCTCCTAGCCTTCCTTGTGGGCTGCAAAACGACAGGGTTTGCATAAACCAGATGAGGGCTGCGCAAAGCTGCTACCAGCATTACAAATGGCTGCTGGTGTCAGCACCCAGGGAAACCTCCACTGCCGGATCAGCAAGCGATTCCTCGCCAACGACCCTCAGAGACTCGGGCCACCACAGTGACAGAGACCTCAAAACTGGACAGCACAGCGTCCAAGCAATACCACATCTTGAGGAAGGGGACTTGCCCTGGGGTCAGGGGGGCAGCAAGAATTTGGGGGCACGTTCTTGGGGAAGTTGCCCCCTGGAAAACCTGCCCTGCAGGCCCTGCACAGCTGCTGCCTTCAGACGGCTCTACTCACTGGGCAATGGGGCCAAAACTGTGATCAAGGAGGTTCTTCCTTTGCATATGTGTGGTTGGGTCATCACACCCCTAGAATTCTCACAGTCTGCCTTAGCTTGTCTGCTGTTAACAAATGACCACAGACTGGGTGGCTTAAATCACAAACATTTTTAACAGTTCTAGAAGCTAGAAAGTCCAAGATCAATGTGCTGGTGGTTTCTTTTCTGTTTGGGTGAGAGCCCTCTTCCTGGTTTGCAGATGGCTTTCTTCTCATCCTCACATGCTAGAGAGCAGAGAGAGAGAGAAAGTTCTCTAGTCTCTTCTTATAAGGACACTAATCCCATCACGAGGGCTCTACCCTCATGACCTAATCACCTTCCAAAGGTCCCACCTCTTAATACCATCACACTGTGGGTTAGGATTTTGACAAGTGAACCTGAAGGGACACAAACATTCAGCCCATATCAGTATCCTGCTATAGAGAAGGCCCTTAGTAGAGACTCGTCACCCCTGGGTCCTGCCCAAAAGTGGCCAAGTTGGGCCAGTCTTCTCTCATTCACATCAGGCCCCAGTGAAGCCTTTATGACATTTCACACAGTGAGCTGGTTGGTTCTCTTTTCTCCTATTGCTTCATTTTAACCAAGCTGAGAAAATAGTTATGTTATGGGCTGAATTGTTTCCTCTCCCAAAATTCGTATGTTGACACCCTAACCCCCAGCACCATCTCATCCTTGGGCCTAATTGCTCCCACTTGGAACACTGCTTTGGAAACATTTTTGCCAAGTGCCCCCAGCCTCAGAAAAAGCCAGAACCTTGGTGATCTGACCCAGATCCCGGGGTTTCCCACAGCAACATAACTATCTCCCAAGCCTCCTCTTTGACTTGAAAAATTCACATGGATTGTACATCCTATTCTATAACATAGCTGGGTTCACATCTATATTTTGAGTTACTCGCATCTGAGTGGAATGGATGCTCTCTGAAGATGTGTCACGTCTATGGTGGCTTCCAGTGCCTCCGGCATATCACTGTGTATGTCCAGGGGGTCTACATACCCTAAGTGATCAGCCCTAAGGCTTAAGCCAGGATGCAGAGAATATATTAGAACTCCTACTCATAGGTATCATTTTTTAACATCTTTATTGGAGTATAATTGCTTTACAATGGTGTGCTAGTTTCTGCTGTATAACAAAGTGAATCAGCTATATGTACACATATATCCCCATATCCCCTCCCTCTTGCGTCTCCCTCCCACCCTCCCTATCCCTCTAGGTGGTCACAAAGCACCGAGCTGATCTCCCTGTGCTATGTGGCTGCTTCCCACTCGCTATCTATTTTACATTTGGTAGTGTATATATGTCAATGCTGCTCTCTCCATCCCAGCTTACCCTTTCCCCTCACCATGTCCTCAAGGTACCACATCTTCTTTATCCATTCATTTGTTGATGGACATTTATGTTGTTTCCATGTATTGGCTATTATGAATAGTGCTGCTATGAACATAGGGGTGCATGTATCTTATTGAATTATAGTTTCGTCTGGATATATGCACAGGAGTGGGATTGCTGGATCGTATGGTAATTCTATTTTTAGTTTTCTGAGGAACCTCCATACCGTTCTCCATAGTGGCTCCCACCAACAGTGTTTGAGGGTTCCCTTTTCTCCACATCCTCTCCAGCATTTGTTATTTATAAGATGGTTTAGTGATGTCCATTCTGACAGATGTGAGGCGGTACCTCACTGAAGTTTTGAATTGCATTTCTCTAATAATTAGCGATATTGAACATCTTTTCTTGTGCCTATTGGACATCTGTATGTCTGTTTAGGTCTTCTGCCCATTTTTTGAGTGGGTTGTTTTGTTGTCGTTGATGAGTTGTATGAGCTGTTTGTATACTTTAGAAATTAAGCCCTTGATGGTTGCATCATTTGCAAATATTTTCCCCCATTTTTTAGGTTGTCTTTTCATTCTGTTTATGGTTTCCTTTGCTGTGCAAAAGCTTAATTGTATCATTTTAGTGTATGTTCTAAACTATTTTTAATAGTTATAGTTTAGAACGCAGGACGTGTCAATAAACAAACACATACTGCAGGTACCTTCAGAAAAAGTTTTCACTAGGGGTTGGTACTTTCAGAAATGTTAGGAGACTCTTAGCCTAGATTAAGAACCAGGTGTTCGTGCCCAGCCCAGTGTCTGCACTCCAGCCCCCTACTTTGGGCTGCCCATGCTTCAGTGGTAGAGCACCTGTGAGTGGACCTTCCTTCTTTCCTTCCTTCCCTCCCTCTCTCCCTCCTCCCCTGCCCTCTCTATCTCTCTCTCTGCTTCTCTTTGTTGGTTGTAGTCATAGCTGGCGAGAAAAGGCGGGAGATATAAGGACACCCCTCGGGCAGGTTTCTGGCTGACTTACGAAGGATGCAAAGACTGGCTTTCCTGATCCTTCCATGTGTACTGCTCTCTCTCTCTCTTTTCTTCTCAGGCAGGTGGCCAATCCCTTGTTTTTGGAAAGTCCAAGCCCTTTGAGGGGGTGAAGACGAGGAGCGGGGGAAGGAGAGAACGGTGCCTCACAGGAAATCGGGCCACAGGGAAAAGTAATTTGTTCCATTTGACCTGGCAGGAGGAGAGTAGGTCTGAAGGCTCTGCAGGTCCCCAATCTCTGCCTTCTCCTGGCAACGCCCGGGGGAGCTCGACCTCCCAGCGGAGTGGCTGTGTGGCTCCTCACCCGGCAGGCTGTATGTCCTCCTAGTGCCTGGGACAAAGGACTTCTCTCAGAGGAATCTCAGGGATGTTGTGGAGAATGAACCCCAGGTTGGAAGGGGCTTAGAGAGTCTGGAGTCCAACTCCCTTATATGAAAAATGGAGAAACTGCAGCACTGAGATGTTAAAATGACTTGCCCAAGATCAAACAGCTAGTTAATCCAGTTTCTTCTGCTTTTTTAAGAAAATAAGTTGGTTTACAATAAATGCTGGCGAGGGTGTGGAGAAAAGGGTACCGTCCAACACTGTTGGTGGGAATTTAAATTGGTGCAGCCACTATGGAGGATCCTTAAAAAAACTAAAAATAGAATTACCATATGATCCAGCAATCCCACTCCTGGGCATACACCCAGAGAAAACCATACTTCAGAAAGGCGCATGAACCCCAATGTTCATTGCAGCACTATTTACAATAGCCAGGACATGGAAACAACCTACATGTCCATTGACAGAGGAGTGGATAAAGAAGATGCAGTATATATATATAATGGAATATTACTCAGCCATAAGAAAGAATGAAATAATGCCATTTGCAGCAACATAGATGGACCTAGAGATTGTCATACTGAGTGAAGTCAGACAGAGAAAGGCAAATATCATGATATCGTTTATATGTGGAATCTAAAAAATGGTACTAATGAAACTATTTATAAAACAAATAGAGTCACAGATGTAGAAAACAAAACTTATGATTACCAAGGGGGCAAAGGGAGGGGGAGGAATAAATTGGGAGATTGGGATTGACATATAGACACTACTCTATACAAAATAGATAACTAATAAGAACCTAATATATAGCACAGAAAACTCTATTCAATACTCTGTAATGACCTATATGGGAATAGAATCTAAAAAAGAGTAGATATATTTATATGTATAACTGGCTCACTTTGCTGTACAGCAGAAACTAACACAACCTTGTAAATCAACTATATTCCAATAAAAAATGTTAAAAATTAATAGAATTAAAATAACGATAATACAAAAAAAAATAAAAAACACCAACAACAAAAAACTCAAACTAAAAACAGAGCTACCATGTGATCCAGCAATCCCACTTCTGGGCATATATCTGGAGAAAGCCATACTTCAAAAAGACACATGCACCCCAATGTTCATTGCAGCACTATTTACAATAGCCAAGACTTGGAAGCAACCTAAATGTCCGTTGACAGAGGAATGGATAAAGAAGATGTGGTACATATATACAATGGAATATTACTCCGCCATAAAATAGAACAAAATAATGCCATTTGCAGCAACATGGATGGACCCAGTGATTATCATATTAAGTGAAATAAGCCAGAGAGAGAAAGACTGATATCACTTATATATAGAATCCAAAAAAAAAAAAAAAAAAAGATACAAATGAACTTATTTACAAAATAGAAATAGACCCACAGACAGAGAAAACAAACTTACGGTTACCAAAGGGGAAGGGGGGGGGATAGATAAATTAGGAGTTTGGGATTAACGGATACACACTACTATTATAAAATAGATAACCAACAGGGCCTACTGTATAGCACAGGGAGCTATACCCAATTTTTTGTAATAATCTACAAGGGAAAAGAATCTGAAAAAATACGTACGTATAACTGGATCACTGTGCTGTACACCTGAAACTAACACAACATTATAAATCAACTATACTTCAATTAAAAAAGATGAAAACCAAACCAAAAACGAAACATGGAAGTGTACACTTTAAAAAATTAAATATAACACAGTTAATATTTTACAAGCATTTCATAATTGCAAATGATTGCCCTGTTTCACCCCCTTTGATTTAAGCCTTTTTAAGACCCAGAACTGACTACATTTCTTTAAAGGATTCTTTTATCTAAACGAATTCTTCTTACGTTTTATGAGGAGGCTTTCTCTGCCTCTGTCTTGCCTTTCTCAGCATCTCTGGCGCCCCCAGTTTGAATCACACGGTCGCTTTCGATCTGACTGCACCTGTTTAGACACTTGCATCATGTCGCCCTGAGGTCACATTCTCTCATGCACACATTTGGAGGTTCTGTACCTCGGAGGGAGTTTTTCCCTCTCGAGGTGTTCGTTCATAGCCACTGCTCAGATGCCCCTTGAAGCCCACTTTAGATTTGCCTCAGCCACTGTCTTTGGAGTAACTTTGATGACAGCAAGTCTTTATCATTCAGGAGGTAAATTTAGTTTTAAGAACTACAGAAAGTCATTTCGGGCAAGTCTGGTGGATAGAGTGGGTAATTTAGCTGGGTGAAAGCATTTGGAGTCAAACATAAGAGGTGACTATGAGGCTAAAAGATATCCTACCCTCACCCCATGGCTATGCAGGCTCTTCCAGAGATGTTTAGACCAAGGACAGCATCATTGGAATATGCAGGAATGTCCTAAGAGGCCAATTCAGAGCGCACCGGGGGCTGCATTACCCATGCCAAAGACACTGCTTGTCCCCTCAACTTCTCTCCAGGGCCAGACTTCCTCGGGGGCATATTGATGCCTGCCTGTGGGAGGTATTTTAGGGACACTAGAGGCGATTCTCCCTCTTACTCACTCACTTGCTCATTCACTCATAAGACATTATTTAACAAATATTTATGAAGGGATTTTTCTGAGCCAGGCACTGTGTTAACTGCTAGTGATACAATGAAGAACAAGACAAACCTGGTCCCTGTTCTGCTAAAGATTATTTAGCTCTGGCAGGTAAAGTCAGTCACTGAACAGATGATAACACCAAAAATTAAAGAGTTAAATTTTTGAAAAATTTTAAAATAAGTCAAAATATTTATTTAAAAAAACATTCTTAACCATGAGTTTAAAGTTGAAAAAGAATTCCTTTTAGTGAAGGAATGTTCTTCTACTAACTTCAAATAAAACTTGAGAGGAAGGCCTATTGGGATATACCTAGTCAGTAACACTTTTGAATGAATCAGTTACCATACTTTTCCCCAGATAACAAAAGGATAATCTAGGCCTCTATTCTAGGGGTCATATGGTAGGCAGGATTTTAAAAAAACAGCTCTGTTGAAATATATTTCATATACCATACAATTCACCCATTTAAAATAAACAACTTAATGGCTTTTGATATACTCACAGAGTTGTACGTTCATCACCGCAATCAACTTTAGAACATTTTTGTTACCCTAAAAGAAACCCTGCACCCCTTAGCCATCACTCTTCAACCTCTCTTCCCTCAGCCCTAAGCAGCCACTTTCTGCTTCTATAGATTTATTTACCTAATCTGGACATTGTATATAAATGCCACCATACGTGTGAAGTCTTTTGTGGCTTCTTTCATTTACAATAATGCTTTCAAGGTTTACTCACATTGTTTCATGTATCAGTACCTCATTTCTTTTTACTGCCAAATAATATGCCATTGTCTGGCTATAACACACTTTGTTCATCCATTCATCACCTGATGAATGTTTGGGTTGTTTCCACATTTTGGCTGTTATGAATAATGCTGCTGTGAACACTCGTGTACAAGTCTTTGTGTGGACATATCTTCACTTCTCTTGGGTATATATCTAGATGTGGAATTGCTAAATCATATGGTAACTCTATGCTTAAACATTTGAATAACTGTCAGACCCTTTCCCAAGGTAGCTGCACCATTTTACATTCTTAACAGTAATGTATAAGGGCTCTGGTTTCTCCATACCCTTACTTCTTATTAACCAACTTTTTGGTTACAGCCATCCTAATGAGTATGAAGTGGTATCTCAGTGTGATTTTGATTTCCTTTCCCTGACAGCTAATAATGTTGAACATCTTTTTATGTGCTTATTGGCCATTTGAATATCTTCTGTGCCTATTCAGAATGCTTTGCCCATTTTTATTTTTATTTTTTTTACTACTGAGTTGTAATAGTTCTTTATAAATTCTAGATGAAAGTCCTTATTAGATATATGATTTGAAAAAGTTTTCTTCCATTCTGTAGGCTGCCTTTTCACCTTCTTGATAGTGTCCTTTGAAACACAAAAGTTTTTAGTTTGATCATGTCCAGCTTATCTCTTTTTCTCTTTTGTTGCTCATGTTTTTGTTATCACATTAAAAAAAAAAACTGCCTAATCCAGGGTCATGAAGATTTGCAACTATATTTTCCTCTAAGTGTTTTATAGTTTTAGTGCTTAAATTTAGGTCTTTGATCCATTTTGAGTTCATTGTTGCAGATGGTGTGAGGTAGGTAGATAAGTTTTAATACGAGTTTGAAGAGGAGGGATACAAAGCACAGAGGATACCCAAGGATAAATAATAAAAATATAAAGAAACATCAATAAAAAAATTAAGAAAAGAAACATGGAATTATTAGTTCACATAAAAGAACATTTTTGTGGACAATTCTATGAAAACTGGATGGAGATTGTGACCAACATGTGTACGGAATTCATCCAAGTGGTAGAGATGGTGATGAAGTGGGAGGACATTCCATGCAGAGGAAATGGTGACCACCTGAGATGAGAGTGTGGTGCATTCGAGGATGTACAGGCAGTCCGGCTGGCTGGAGCACTGTTGTGAAAGGAGGAGACGTGGGTGGGGCAGAGCATGTAAAGGGCCTCTGTGTTAGTCTGCTCAGGCTGCCATGACAAAACACCCCAGACTGGGTGGCTTCAACCACAGAAATTGATTTTCGAACAGTTTTGGAGGCTACAATTTCAAAATCAAGGCGCTGACATGATTGGTTTCCCCTGAGGCATCTCTCCCTGGTTTGTAGATGGCTGCCTTCTCACTGTTTCCTCACATGAACTTCTCCCTGTTTGCCTACATCTCTGGTGTCCCTTCCTCTTATATGGACATCAGTCCTATTAGATTAGGGCCCCATCCTTATGACCTCATTTAACCTTAATAATTTCTTAAAGGCCCTATCTCATATACAGTCACACTGGGGGTGTTAGGGCTTCAATGTATAAATTTTGGGGTGGAGGGGACACAATTCAGTCCATAACAGCCTCCAAAGCTACATTCAGGGGTTAAGCCTTTATCCCATGATTTTACCCAGCAGTGACATGTTAGATCTGTGTCTTTAAAAGTCCACCCTGTAGTTTTTTGTTAGAAAACTACTAACAATGAAAGATCAGAAAGAGAAAATAAGGAAATAATCCCATTTACCATCCTAGGTATTTACCAATACCTAGGAATCAACCTACCTAAGGAGACAAAAGACCTGTACTGTACTCAGAAAGAGTGCAGAAAAGGCAAAAGACCTGTACTCAGAAAACTATACGATACTGATGAAAGAAATCAAAGATGACACACAAACAGATGGAGAGATACACCATGTTCTTGGACTGGAATAGTCAATATTATCAAAATGACTATATTACCCAAAGCAATCTACAGATTCAACACAATCCCTATCAAATCACCAATGGCATTTTCCACAGAACAAAAAAGCTTACAATTTGTATGGAAACACAAAAGACCCTGAATAGTCAAAGCAATCTTGAGAAAGAAAAACGGAGCTGGAGGAATCAGCACCCTGACTTCAGACTGTTCTACAAAGCTACAGTAATCAAGACAGTATGGTAGTGGCACAAAAGCAGACTTATAGATCAATGGAACAAGATAGAAAGTCCAGAGATAAACCCACACACCTACCATCAACTAATCTATGACAACGGAGGCAAGAATATACAATGGAGAAAAGACAGTCTCTTCAGTAAGTGGTGCTGGGAAAACTGGACAACTACATGTAAAAGAATGAAATTAGAACACTCCCTAACACCATACACAAAAATAAACTCAAAATGGATTAAAGACCTAAATGCAAGGTCGGATACTATAAAACTCTTAGAGCAAAACATAGGCAGAACAGTGACATAAATTGCAGCAAGATCTCACCCACCTCCTAGAATAATGAAAATAAAAACAAAAATAAACAAATGGGGCCTAATTAAACTTAAAAGCTTTTGCATAGCAAAGGAAACCATAAACAACAACCCATAGACAACCCACAGAATGGGAGAAAATATTTGCAAATGAAGTGACTGACAAGGGATTGACCTCCAAAATATACAAACAGCTCATGCAGCTCAATAACAAAAGAACAAACAACCAAATCAAAAAATGGGCAGAAGATCTAAAGAGACATTTCTCCAAAGAAGATATACAGATGGCCAAAAGGCACATGAAAAGATGCTCAACATCACTAATTATTAGAGAAATGCAAATCAAAACTACAATCAGGTATCACCTCACACCAGTCAGAATGACCATCATCAAAAAGTCTACAAACAATAAATGCTGGAGAGGGTGTGGAGAAAAGGGAACCCTCCTACACTGTTGGTGGGAATGTAAATTGCTACAGCCACTATGGAGAACAGTATGGAGGTTTATTAAAAAACTAAACATAGAGCTACCATATAATCCAGCAATCCCACTCCTGGGCATATACCCAGAGAAAACCATAATTCGAAAAGATACATGCACCCCAATGTTCATTGCAGCTCTTTTTACAATAGCCAGGACATGGAAGCAACCTAAGTGTCCATCGACAGAGGAATGGATAAAGAAGATGTGGTACATATATACAATGGAATATTACTCAGCCATAAAAAAGAACAAAATAATGCCATTTGCTGCAACATGGATGGACCTAGAAACTGTCATAATGAGTGAAGTAGGTCAGACAGAGAAGGACGAATATCATTATGATATCGCTTATATGTGGAATCTAAAAAAATGCTACAAACTTGTTTACAAAACAGAAATAGAGTTACAGTTGTAGCAAACAACCCCCTGGTTACCAGAGGGGAAAGGGGAGGAGGGATAAATTGGGAGATCGGGATTGACACATACACATTACTATATATAAAATAGATAAGTAATAAGGATCAACTGTATAGCACAGGAAACTCTACTTGATACTCTGTAATGACCTATATGAAAAGAATCTAAAAGATTCTAAAAGGATCTAAAAAATTCTTAGATTTTTTAAATCTAAAAAAGATTGGACATATGTTTATGTATAACAGATTCACTTTGCTGTACAGCAGAAAGTAATACAATATTGTAAATCAACTACACTCCAATAAAAAGTAAGAAAAAAAAAAGTCCACCCTGGCAGCAATGTGAGTTCTCAATTAGAGAGGGCTGAGCTGGGGCAGAGGGCCCAGTTAGGAAGCGGTCCCAGGTATGCAGGATGGGCTGATGGTGGTCTGAACTAAGGCAGTAGCAGGGGGAATGGAGATTCAGTTTGGGGGCATAGGGAACATTCTGGTGGAGGGGGCTACTCTTTGCTGAGAGGAAAAAAGGTCGGTGAAGAGCCTGTTTAAAGGGCAGCTGGTGAGTGCCCCAGAGCTGAGGTGCTGGTGGGACAGAGGGAGATTGAGATAAACCCTAACGGACTTATCTCAAATAACAAGAAGGCTGGTGGCAAGCTTGGTGCACTGGTTTCACTGGAAGGCTCCATGCGAGCCTTAAAGCGGGGGGGGAGGGCAAGCCTGAGGCTGCCCTGCTACCCACTACTCACCCCTCCTGGCAACAAAATAGCAAGTTCAAGACCTCTGCTCTCAGCTGGTGACCCAACCACAAGGATAAAGGACACAACAGACTGACAATGCAAACCAAGAAAAGAGCAAGGAATCAAGACATGTAAATACAGAAAAGAGGGCTTCCCTGGTGGCGCAGTGGTTGAGAGTCCACCTGCTGATGCAGGGGACGTGGGTTCGTGCCCCGGTCCGGGAAGATCCCACATGCCACGGAGTGGCTGGGCCTGTGGGCCATGGCCGCTGAGCCTGCGTGTCCGGAGCCTGTGCTCTGCAACGGGAGAGGCCACAACAGTGAGAGGCCTGCGTACCGCAAAAAAAAAAAAAAAAAAAAAAAAGGGCGGGGGAAGGGTGAATTCCAGAATCCTGCCCACCGAGGTGAGGCTCTGCAGAGCAGGGTCTGAAATCATTTTACTATCATCTCTGAAATCCTCTTCCAGCCTCTAGTCTGTGATCTCTGAGGACTTAGTGGTCTGAGCCGGTCACATCCTTGCCACACTGTGGGGAGAGTGGAGCTGGGGCCCAGGGGAGGGTCCTCACCTACTTCTCCTAAACTCACCATCCATCCGTTCACTCCCCATGGGGGAGGGAGGGCTGGGCGGGGAGAGAGGCCAGGTGAGGCCATCTAGCTGAAGCTCCTCCACAGAAAACCAGGAGGAGTGGCCCCAAATGATACATCCTGTGACCCAGGGTGGGGGAAGCCCACTCATCTCCCAGGACAAAACTCTCCTGTGCCATGTATGTTGCTGTCCTTTCCTCCTGACTTCTTGCTGCAGGAAAACCCTTGCTCCCTTTGTCTAAGACCAGTCCGCATCTGCACCGGCCCCTCCTGGCTCCCCGGGTGCCTCTCCCAGGCACCTTCAGCCTCTCCTTCTCTGCCGGCTTCTCTTCATCAGAGATCAAAAAAAAACCCTGAGCAAAAAGGCCCTTGTTCCCTCTTCTCCTCCCTGTTCATTATGCTTTAGAAAAGTGCCTACGATTGGCATCTCCACTCCTTCCTTTGCATTCACTTTTTAAATTTTCTTTTCTGTATTTTTTTTTTTTTTTTTTACGGTATGCGGGCCTCTCACTGTTGTGGCCTCTCCCGTTGCAGAGCACAGGCTCCAGACGCGCAGGCCCAGTGGCCATGGCTCAGCGGTCATGAGCAACTCAGCTCACATGTACCTCCCTTGTTTCTACTTCCTGGTAAGATTTCCTCTGAAGAAAGCCTTCTTGTGGTTAAAAAAACAAAACTTTGTTTTAAACCACAAATCTAGTACAACTGCCTCATTTTTCAGATAAGGAGGTCCAGAGAGTAAACTCTCACCTTCCTTGTTCTCAGTTTTCAGTTCTGATTTGGGCGTTGAACATTTTCTTAAACTGGGTGATACTTTTTACCCAAGTTCCAAACTGGAACCAAAAGTATTATAGTGAAACAAATTTACCTTGAAAGCTGAATTCAGGTCAGTGACCTTGGCAATAGCCAACAAGAAGCAAACAAGTGGCAGGAAGCAAAGGAGGCATGGGTATGAAGCTGCTTCTCTTCCCTTTACCTCCTCAAGTGCCTGCAGCCGGTGACCTCTGGCCTGAAAGCCGATTGGCAAAGGAGTCTGGGAGGCTCTGGTCTCCAGTGTTATACATTTTTCCGTCCAGAGTTACATGCAGCCTTGGAAACACGTCTCTGCCAGGTGTCCCCTGGCCACTGACCCCTCCAGGGTCAGATGGTGTGAGGCAGGAAAGAGAAGAGAGAGAAAATGGGGGACCCGTGGGTGGGTTTATCTTCCTGCACCATCCTTCTCAGCCCCCTGCTTCCTGGTTGCCTGTCTCCCTGTCTCAGTCAGCTGGGGTTGCCGTAACAAAACACCACAGGCTTAGTGGCTTAAGCAACAGAAATGTATTTCTCACCATTCTGGAGGCTGGAAGTCCATGATCAAGGTGCTGGCAGGTTTGATTTCTCCTGAGGCCTCTCTCCTTGGCTTGCAAATGCCTCTTGCTGTGTCCTCACATGGTCTTTCTCTGTGCGTGCTCCCCTGAAGTAAGGATGCTTTGGGCAGGGGCTTATCCTTGCACTCATTTCATAGTGTGTCCCCAGAATCAGGACTGGTACAATTCTCAGTAACTTAACAGCCCAGAAGTGGGCTGCGAACACACATGCTGCAGAGAGCAGTTTCTATTTTGCTCTGGAAGCTCTGAAATCCTTAAAACCCTGCTGAATGCCAGGAAAAGTGCCCTTGCCTAATATGACACACCTGAGACTTCCCTGCCCTTTGGAGATTTAGGTTAAACTTGGCCCAAACTGTAATTCTGTGGCCTCCCTAAAGTTCCTTTGCCTCATTATCTCCAGTTTCTCTCTGAATTTTTGTTAAGTTCCTTGGGCTTCTTGGCCTCAGACTAGATACAGGAGTCCCTTCTTTAGTTTCCACACACATCCAGACACATGCAGCATTTTCACAGGTCATGTACTTTCCTGACGATTTCAGGTGGGGACAGAGCGAGATCATATCAGTACAAGACAACCTTCTGCAGTCTCCTCCTGGCCCCTTTCAGTCCCCACTCTCCCAAAGCCCAGGCTCCCTGCCTGATTTGGCCTCCGACAAGTGGTGTTCAGTTCTTGGTGCAGCAAGTGCTGTGGTATGCTGCCCAGATCCCCCCTTTCAAGGCTGAGGCATTCACTCCCCACTCGCATCTGCACAGGATGTTGCCTGCTGAAGTCTCTCCCCAGGACCTGCCCTTGACTCAAGGGAGCTGCCTCACCTAACAGGGCATCCCGGGCCCAGTGACTTCTCGAAGGGTGTGGGGTTCAAAGGCACAGCTCTTTGCCTCGGTTTGGGACAAGTCTGAGGGGTCATCCTAGCTCAAGTTCCCCACGGAATCGGCTGCTACCTTTGCTGCAACTTCTCCCTCTGCTCAGTCTGGCTGCCCTCACCCCTCACAGGTGTTGATCCTGAGAGCATTCCCTGATAAACCGCTTGCACTCACACTTCCACCTCCGAGACAGCCTCTGGAAAACCTGGCTCGAGACCCCGGGTCTGGTTGCCACAGGGGGAAGCCCTACCGTGGTGCTCTGTACCTCTGCAGTTTCCCCAGAGTCCTGGAAAGTCACATGCTCTCCATATTTTATCATCATCCCAATTTTATTGACAGAGCAACTAGGGCTCGGAAAGGAGGAGTCACGTAGGCCCAGTCTCACCGGGTCCATTAGTGGCTGGGTCAGCCAGAAAGGCACAGCCCCTGGGTTATGTGTAACTCCTCTTGGTTTGGTTATTTGTCTAACTTGCCATTTGGCACTGTGGGCGCCTGATGGTAAAACTAAGCCATGTGGTCCTGGCTATGGGACAAGAAAAATCTCTCTCTCACCCTAATCCCACCCCTTTGTGCTTCCTTGCAGGTCTGTTCCATCAACAATCCCTTTTTCTCTCTAATATTTGCAGTCTCTCTCACCCAGAAAGCTCAAGTCTCCCATCTGATTTGGTTTGAGTTCTTTCGGTTGCCAGGAACTGAAGCCACTCTGGATGGCTCAGATGATCTCAGGAAATCCAATGAAACTCAAGTACCTGACCTTAGGAAGGGTCGACTCCCAGGGGCTTCAGGGAGCACCTCTCATCTCCCTTTTGAGAGGCAGTGATCAAGGTGGCTAAAAGCCAGCCTATTTAGTTTATATCATGGCTTTCCTGCAAGTCATCTTGGGCAAAACTTCTTTGTGGCTTGGGTACAACTTCTTTGTGTCTTGGGTTCCTTATCTGTAAAATGAGGACAATCATAGCACCCATCTCATAGGACAGTTATAGGAAATAAATGAGGTAATATTAATGTAAAGACTTACATCATGAGGCACCATAGGTTCATTACTGTCATCCCTTACTTGTGGCTTCTCCACTTCTCTCCTTGTATCTGTTGTTCTCTTGTTCTCCTTTCCCAGCCACTTCCTGTGGGTCCTCATGACTTCGGTATGCACACGAATGGATAATGGCCACTTGGTTCTTCTGTACCTGATTTTCAGCTCAAGGAACCATTCCCAAAGAGTATCTTTTATCTGTCTCTCTTTGCTCAGGACTCCTATGAGAAGGTACACGATTGTCCCCAGTCATCTTTTTTTTTTTTTGACTTATTTTAAACATTTTATCAAGAAGGCACATTTTTTTTTTATACAGCAGGTCCTTATTAGTCATCAATTTTATACACATCAGTGTATACCTGTCAATCCCAATCACCCAATTCATCCCAACACCACCCCCACCACCCCGCCACTTTCCTCCGCTGGTGTCCATACATTTGTTCTCTATATCTGTGTCTCAATTTCTTTCCTGCAAACCGGTTCATCTGTACCATTTTTCTGGTTCCACATATATGCGTTAATATGCGATATTTGTTTTTCTCTTTCTGACTCACTTCATTCTGTATGACAGTCTCTAGATCCATCCATGTCTCAACAAATGACCCAATTTTGTTCCTTTTTATGGCTGAGTAATATTCCATTGTATACACATACCACATCTTCTTTATCCATTCATCTGTCAACGGGCATTTAGGTCGCTTCTGTGACCTGGCTATTGTAAATAGTGCTGCAATGAACATTGGGGTGCATGTGTCTTTTTGAATTATGGTTTTCTTAGGGTATATGCCCAGTAGTGGGATTCCTGGGTCATATGGTAGTTCCATTTGTAGTTTTTTAAGGAACATCCATACTGTTCTCCATAGTGGCTGTATCAATTCACATTCCCACCAGCAGTGCAAGAGGGTTCCCTTTTCTCCACACCCTCTCCAGCATTTGTTGTTTGTAGATTTTCTGATGATGCCCATTCTAACTGGTGTGAGGTGGTACCTCATTGTAGTTTTGATTTGCATTTCTCTAATAATTAGTGATGTTGAGCAGCCTTTTATGTGCTTCTTGGCCATCTGTATGTCTTCTTTGGAGAAATGTCTATTTAGGTCTTCTGCCCATTTTTGGATTGGGTTGTTTGTTCTTTTAATATTGAGCTGCATGAGCTGTTTATATATTTTGGAGATTAATCCTTTGTCTGTTGATTCATTTGCAACTATTTCCTCCCATTCTGAGGGTTGTCTTTTTGTCTTGTTTATGGTTTCCTTTGCTGTGCAAAACCTTTGAAGTTTCATTAGGTCCCATTTTTTAAAATATGTTTTTATTTCCATTACTCTAGGAGGTGGATCAAAAAAGATCTCGCTGTGATTTATGTCAAAGAGTGTTCTTCCTATGTTTTCCTCTAAGAGTTTTATAGTGTCCGGTCTTACATTTAGGTCTCTAATCCGTTTTGGGTTTACTATTTTGTATGGTGTTAGGGAGTGTTCTAATTTCATTTTTTACATGTAGCTGTTCAGTTTTCCCAGCACCATTTATTGAAGAGACTGTCTTTTCTCCATTGTATATCCTTGCCTCCTTTGTCATAGATTAGTTGACCATAGGTGCGTGGGTTTATCTCTGGACTTCCTATCTTGTTCCATTGATCTGTGTTTCTGTTTCTGTGCCAGTACAATATTGTCTTGATTACTGTAGCTTTGTAGTAGAGTCTGAAGTCAGGGAGTCTGATTCCTCCAGTTCCATTTTTTTCCCTCAAGACTACTTTGGCTATTCGGGGTCATTTGTGTCTCCATACAAATTTTAAGATTTTTTGTTCTAGTTCTGTAAAAAATGCCAGTGGTAATTTGATAGGGATTGCATTGAATCTGTAGATTGCTTTGGGTAGTACAGTCATTTTCACAATGTTGATTCTTCCAATCCAAGTACATGGTATATCTCTCCACCTGTTGTATCATCTTTAATTTCTTTCATCAGTGTCTTATAGTTTTCTGCATACATATCAGTGATATTGTTCTGTAATTTTCTTTTTTTGTAGTATCTTTGTCTGTTTTTGGTATCAGGGTGATGGTGGCCTCATAGAAAGACTTTGTCTCCCTAGGTAGGTTTATTCCTAGGTACTTTATTCTTTTTGTTGCAATGGTAAATGGGAGTGTTTCCTTAATTTCTTTTTCAGATTTTTCATCATTAGTGTATAGGAATGCGAGAGATTTCAATGCATTAATTTTGTATCCTGCAACATTACCAAATTCATTGATTAGCTCTAGTAGTTTTCTGGTGGCATCTTTAGGACTCTCTATGTATAGTATCATGTCATCTGCAAACAATGATAGTTTTACTTCTTCTTTTCCAATTTGGATTCCTTTTATTTCCTTTTCTTCTCTGATTGCAGTGGCTAAAACTTCCAAAACTATGTTGAATAATAGTGGTGAGAGTGGACATCCTTGTCTTCTTCCTGATCTTCTAGGAAATGATTTCAGTTTTTCTCCATTGAGAATGATGTTTGCTGTGGGTTTGTTGTATATGGCCTTTATTTTGTTGAGGTAGGTTCCCTGTTTGCCCACTTTCTGGAGAGTTTTTATCATAAATGGGTGTTGAATTTCGTCAAAAGCTTTTTCTGCATCTATTGAAATGATCATATGGTTTTATTCTTCAATTTGTTAATATGGTGTATCACATTGAATGATTGGCGTATATTGAAGAATCCTTGCATATCTGGGATAAATCCCACTTGATCATCGTGTATGATCCTTTTAATGTGTTGTTGGATTCTGTTTGCTAGTATTTTGTTGAGGATTTTTGCATCTATATTCATCAGTGATATTGGTCTGTAATATTCTTTTTTTGTAGTATCTTTGTCTGGTTTTGGTATCAGGGTGAGGGTAGCCTCATAGAATGAGTTTGGGAGTGTTCCTTCTTCTGCAATTTTTTGGAAGAGTTTGAGAAGGATGGGTGTTAGCTCTTCTCTAAATGTTTGATAGAATTCACCTGTGAAGCCATCTGGTCCTGGACTTTTGTTTGTTGGAAAATTTTAAATCACAGTTTCAATTTCATTACTTGTGATTCATCTGTTCATATTTTCTATTTCTTCCTGGTTCAGTCTTGGAAGGTTATACCTTTCTAAGAATTTGTCCATGCCTTCCAGGTTGTCCATTTTATTGGCATAAAATTGCTTGTAGTAGTCTCTTAGGATGCTTTGTATTTCTGCAGTGTCTGTTGTAACTTCTCCATTTTCATTTCTAATTTTATTGATTTGAGTCCTCTCCCTCTTGATGAATCTGGCTAATGGTTTATCAATTTTGTTTATCTTCTCAAACAACCAGCTTTTAGTTTTATTGATCTTTGCTATTGTTTTCTTCATTTCTATTTCACTGATTTCTGCTCTGATCTTTATGATTTCTTTCCTTCTGCTAACTTTGGGTCTTGTTTGTTCTTCTTTCTTTAGTTCCTTTAGGTGTAAGGTTCGATTGTTTAGTTGAGATTTTTCTTGTTTCTTGAGGTAGGCTTGTATAGCTATAAACTTCCCTCTTAGAACTGCTTTTACTGCATCCCATAGGTTTTGGATCATTGTGTTTTCATTGTCATTTGTCTCTAGGTATTTTTTGATTTCCTCTTTGATTTCTTCAGTGATCTCTTGGTTATTTAGTAACGTATTGTTTAGCCTCCATGTGTTTGTGGTTTTTCCTTTTTTTTCCTGTAATTCATTTCTAATCTCATAGCGTTGTGGTCAGAAAAGATGCTTGATATGATTTCAATTTTCTTAAATTTACTGAGGCTTGATTTGTGACCCAAGATGTGATCTAGAAGAATGTTCCATGCACACTTGAGAAGAAAGTGTAATCTGCTGGTTTTGGATGGAATGTCCTATAAATATCAATTAAATCTATCTGGTCTATTGTGTCATTTAAAGCTTCTGTTTCCTTATTTATTTTCATTTTGGATGACCTGTCCGTTGGTGTAAGTGAGGTGTTAAAGTCCCCCACTATTATTGTGTTACTGTTGACTTCCTCTTTTATAGCTGTAAGCAGTTGCCTTATATATTGAGGTGCTCCTATGTTGGGTGCATATATATTTATAATTGTTATATCTTCTTCCTGGATTGATCCCTTGATCATTACATAGTGTCCTTCCTTGTCTCTTGTAACATTCTTTATTTTAAAGTCTATTTTATCTGATATGAGTATTGCTACTCCAGCTTTCTTGTGATTTCCATTTGCATGGAATATCTTTTTCCATCCCCTCACTTTCAGTCTGTATGTGTCCCTAGGTCTGAAGTGGGTCTCTCCTAGACAGCATATATGTGGGTCTTGTTTTTGTATCCATTAAGCAAGCCTGTGTCTTTTGGTTGGAGCATTTAATCCATTCACATTTAAGGTAATTATTGATATGTATGTTCCTATGACCATTTTCTTAATTGTTTTGGGTTTGTTTTTGTAGGTCCTTGTCTTCTCTTGTGTTTCTCACTTAGAGAAGTTCCTTTAGCATTTGTTGTAGAGCTGCTTTGGTGGTGCTGAATTCTCTTAGCTTTTGCTTGTCTGTAAAACTTTTGATTTCTCCATCAAATCTGAATGAGATCCTTGCCGGCTAGAGTAATCTTGATTGTAGGTTCTTCCCTTTCAGCACTTTAAGTACATCATATCACTCCCTTTTGGCTTGTAGAGTTTCTGCTGAGAAATCAGCTGTTAACCTTATGGGAGCTCCCTTGTATATTATTTGTTGTTTTTCCCTTGCTGCTTTCAATAATTTTTCTTTGTCTTTAATTTTTGCCAATTTGATTACTATGTGCCTTGGCATGTTTCTCCTTGGGTTTATCCTGTATGGGAATCTCTGCGCTTCCTGGACTTGCGTGGCTATTTCCTTTCCCATGTTAGGGAAGTTTTCAACTACAATCTCTTCAAGTATTTTCTCTGGTCCTTTCTCTCTCTCTTCTCCTTCTGGGACCCCTATAATGCGAATGTTGTTGCATTTAATGTTGTCCCAGAGGTCTCTTAGGCTGTCTTCATTTCTTTTCATTCTGTTTTCTTTATTCTGTTCCGCAGCAGTGAATTCCACCATTCTGTCTTCCAGGTCACTTATCCGTTCTTCTGCCTCAGTTATTCTGCTATTGATTCCTTCTAGTGTAGTTTTCATTTCAGTTATTGTATTGTTCATCTTGGTTTGTTTGTCCTTTAATTCTTCTAGATCTTTGTTAAACATGTCTTGCGTCTTCTCAATCTTTGCCTCCATTCTTTTTCTGAGGTCCTGGATCATCTTGACTATCATTATTCTGAATTCTTTTTCTGGAAGGTTGCCTATCTCCACTTCATTTAGTTGTTTTTCTGGGGTTATATCTTGTTCCTTCATCTGGTACGTAGCCCTCTGCCTTTTCATCTTGTCAGTCTTTCTGTGAATGTGGTTTTTGTTCCATAGGCTGCAGGATTGTAGTTCTTCTTGCTTCTGCTGTCTGCCCTCTGGTGGATGAGGCTATCTAAGAGGCTTGTGCAAGTTTCCTCCCCAGTCATCTTTTTTTTTTTTTTTTCCCCAGTCATCTTTTTGAGCCCGGTCACTGAAGCGGTATGTCATTCACAACTTGGGTTGTCCTCCTCAAATCAGGTGCCCCCCTCGGTCCAGTCATCTGAGTCTGGGAGCCTGGAGTTGGCCACCCTCTCCTCTCAGCAGGCACAGTGGGTGGGGTAGACTCTATGAGGAGGGAGAGTAGGGAGGGTGGAGATCCCAAGTATGGTTGCTGTCTCATTCTGCAAAACGACAGTCCTTTGACTTCCCCCATCCCTATGGTTTCTCTCACTGCACATGTTGAAAGAGTAATCTTTTGTTGATGGGTTTGCTTCCTCTCCACCTCCTTTACCCCTTAACTGCCCCATCTACCCCCTCACCTGGAAATATTTCCTCAAAGCCCCTGTTTGTCTTCTAGAAACAAAATCTACAGACATCTCCTCAGTCCTTTTTCTCTTTGCATTCCCTGCATCATTGAGCCTCCCAATCATCCCTCCTGTATGAAATCTCCCCTGACTTTCCATGCTGCTAACCGTCCTTATGGTCCTCTTGCCTCACTCATCATCTTGGCCACTTCTGCTACTTTACAAGATACTTGGGTGTCTAACCTTCTTAGATTGTAAGCTTCTAGAAGTCAGAGACTGCATCTTGTACAACTCCATATTCCACAAAGCCTTCCACACAGCAAGTGTGTAATATACATTATGAGTGTTTTATAACAATCCCCAAATCCTAGTGGCTTAAAACCACAAAGGTTTATTTCTTGCTCACGTTTCATGACTCTTGCAGGTCAGCTCCAGCTCTGCTCATCTCTGCTCAGCTCCAGTCTCCAAATCTCATCCTTTTTCTGGGATTGAGACCAAAGGAATAACAACCATCTAATTTACCTGGTTCTCACCACAGAGCATTGGGTTAGTCTCAGTGAGTACTTGGAATTGGTTTCACAGACTCATTGAAGAATTGTTATGTGTCTGGACCAAGTGGGACCTACCTTCCTGGTAGATTCCTGGTATCTAGAGTAGGCAAAACAAGGTGAACAGCCCCTTAATCCAGAATTTAATGTCACCCAGGTTTGTTAGTATCTGGGTATGATCAGTGTTGTAGGCAGTCAGTAAGCTTATGCTCAGTGGAGGAGATTCATTCTTTCTGGAACAGACTGAGTCTGATGCCAATTCCTGGCAAGGATGAAGAGGGCCTTAGTGGGACTGCAACTAGTTAGTGAATTCCATCGCTCTGTCAGGGACATGAACTACTTGTTAGAGGGTAAGATTTAAGTCCCTGGAAGTTAATGCCCCCCCTTTGAGCACTGGCTGATTCTGAGCCATTCGTGATACAAAACTCAGCCCCTAAACTAGCTATAACAATAAATCCAACTACACCAAAACTTATCAAGATTTTCTGCAATTTCACTGAAAATTTTCAGAGGCAAGGAGGGAGTTCATGTTGCACAGCACGTAGCATCTTTCCTGTAAACCTCTTTACAACAAGGAAATATCTTTTAGATAAGTTTCTTCTCCTAAAATCTCCCCCTGATTTGCCTGTGGGAAATGGGGTAGATTGAAGGGTGGGAGACCTTCCTCTTTCTTCATCCTTCCCCCACAACCGTCAGCACCTCCTCTTCCAAGATGCTCTCTCCTGCCCTGCAACGTGGCTGGGGTATCTCCCTTCTACTCCACAAAAGGATTATCACAGCATCTTTCTTTTAAAGCCAACCTCCTTCCTCCAGGAACCTTCGCATAAGAGCTACCAGGAAGACATTTTCTCCATTTTGTTATGAACTGTACAAATATGTTTTTCGTGTGTGGTTGGATATGGTTATACATTCACTCATTAACTTGGAGAAATCTATTTCAAGTACCTGAACTTCATCTTATATATGAGCCTTGAGGAAACAGGACAGTTTGGCTTAGTGGATAAGTGCTTGGACCCTGAGCCCACCTGGGCTCCTCTCTTGGGGCTACCACTTTCTATCTGGGTAAAACAGACAAATTAGGGGCTTCCCTGGTGGCGCAGTGGTTAAGAATCCACCTGCCAATCCAGGGGACACGGGTTCAAGCCCGGGTCCGGGAAGATCCCACATGCCACGGAGCAACTAAGCCCATGTGCCATAACTATTGAGCTTGAGCTCTAGAGCCTGTGAGCCACAGCTACTGAGCCCACATGTCACAACTACTGAAGCCCGCACACCTAGAGCCCGGGCTTGTAACAAGAGAAGCCACCGCAATGAGAAGCCCGAGCACCGCAACGAAGAGTAGCCTGCACTCGCCACAACTAGAGAAAGCCCGCGTGCAGCAACAAAGACCCAACACAACCAAAAATAAAAAATAAAAATAAAAAACAGACAAATTACCTGAAATCTTTCAGGTTTAGATTCCAGATCTATGAAATGGGGAAATAATAGCACTTGCCCCATGGGATGGGGAATGGTATGTCATTTAATTTTCACAACACGTAGAGCGCTTAGCATTGTTTCTCGCACATAAGTTTTCCCCAAATATTAGCAATTATTTTTATCTTAGCAATATTTATACCAGCAAAGAGAATACATTCCAATCACATATTTTGTTGAAAACCTATGTAGTGGCTTTAAATGTGTCTGCAAATTTTTGTCACTGCATCAGGAGAGGCAGTCAAATTCTCCTCTTCCAGAATATGGGTTGGCTTTAGGGCCTTGCTTCCAACCAAACGAATTGGGCAGAAGCAAAAACATGTGACTTAGGAGGCTAGGTTAGTAAGGCAGTGCAGCTTCCTGCTGGCTCTTTCCAATGTGTCTTGGGACACTTGCTCTGAGAACCCAGACGCAATGCTGTGATGATGCCCAGAGCACATGGAGAAGCCATGTGTTCTGGCTAACAGTGCCATCTGAGGTCCCAGTTGACAGCCAGCATCAATCAGCCACTGGACATGTGGGGAGGAAGCCTTCATCATGACTCTGCAGGCACCATCTGACTGCAACCAACACCTCAGATGATAGCCACCTAGCTGAGCCTGGGGTAGGCACACCCAGGTGATGTGGATATAGCAGTGGTGAATCTTGACCAGAGTTGCCACTTATATTCTTTATTATTTCCTAGCTGTTTTCATGGGTGAATGTCATAGTTGCAGAACAACATATGAGTTATATATCATCTATGTGGCCTCATTTTTAGGCATATTGACAAGTGGCCTTTGTAAAACAACATTATATGGTGCCATAGACTCCTATGGCCATCATAATACTCATTACACTTCAATAATTTCTTATCTTTGACACTAGACTATCCATCCTGTGAGAGTAGGCACATGGCAGCCATAGTTACCACTGTATCCTAGAATAGTGCTGGCACATGCTAAGTGCACAACCAATATTTGTTGGTATGTGTATAGATGGATGGCCGTCGTTCATCTGGTTTAAGATGTTTCGAATGGCTTTCCAAGTTCTGCTGGCCTAAAAGACCTGCTGGTACCCCACTTTTACCATGAGCTGGCTTCTGCTTACTTTCTGGGTTTATGATCTACCTCTCTCCTTCCTGGACATCACATTCAAGACTTACTGGATCCCTCAGAGTTCCCGAAAACCATGCTATTCTCTACCTCTTTCCATCCCCCACCCAGCCCCTGGCCTTTGTATTTCTTTCCCTCTCCCTTGAATGTCCTTTACCTCTCCTGGCAATGCCTGAATTCCTGGACTTCCATAAGTCACTTACCTGATTCTGCAATATTTAAGCCTCCCAGTAGTATCCAAAGCTGCTTGTAAGTCACACCTGGCTTGTGGCTCTTGTCAGTGTATTGCAATGATTGTTCACACGTTTTTCTCATTTTCAGGAACAAGAGCCCTTGAGGAAGGGGCCTTTATCTCAGAGATAAAATGCTCTATAAATATTTATTGAAGAAATGAACAGACAAATCTCCTCCCTTGGAAATCTTGGCATTATCTAGAAAAATGGAAATCTACCCAAATTGCTTTATGAGAGTCACCATTGTCCATTTGATTTCTTCTTTAGGCTTATGAAGCCTCCAGAACTCTGGGTTCAGATTAGAAATCTACTATGAGCCAGTATCCCTCTGAGCTGGTCTCCTCAAGAGATAGTTTCCCAGGATAGGTAACTCCAAGATTTCTAGGAAAAGTTTGTCTTTGTGCCTTGAAAAGACCTTAACACATAAGTCTAAACACCTTATGACATCAAGGTACTATGTTTTGCATTCTTTGCAAAATACCTTCATAAGCATGTTCATGTGAACTTCATGATAACCCTGTGGGTCAGGTAGGGTGACACTAGTTCCCCTCAGGACAGATGAGAAAACTCAGGTTGAGAGATGTAAAGGCACTTGCCCAAGGTCACACAGCAGAGCTGAGACTACAGCTTGGTTCAGCTCCTTTTCTACAATACTATGACCTTATGAATGAGCTGCCTAGAACCACACACATTGGGTTTCTTTCAAGAAAGCTCCAGAACTTTCCTGGGGCTGGGAGTGTATAGAATACACATGCATGCACACACTCAGGGTGCCTGGCCCAGGTATGTGAGCGTGGCGTTGGCGTGTCCTCTCACTTCTACAAGGGTGGGAGCAGCAGTGCAGGGCCTACAGTCTGGCCCTTGCACATGGATCAGCAACTCTCCTGAGAAGGCGACCCTGTCTCACAGCCAGAGAGACAGATTTGATAGATGCTTTGAGCTTATAGAAAGATCAAGGTTAGTCATATAACCTAATATAAAACATGGATTCCACGTCAGTTATCAGGTTTTCAGGACACTTTCCTTCCTTTCTTCTTTCTTTACCTACCATTTAATTAGAACTGAGCATAGAAAGTTGAATAAGAAAAACTGGGTCCCTCCTCAAGGAGCTCCCGTTGATGGTCTGGTTCCATCGCTGCCTTTGGTATTGGAGCAATATGCCATGACCTCCCAGAATTTCATCACTTAGAGTGAGCTCCAAAGTTGAGTGCACGCACCCCAGGCACAGTGCAAGATAATCTACTGGGGTGAGAAAGAGGGAAAAAATAAAAATTTCTATTTCTGTTTGGTTCATCTCAGTCTTTCCTAATTTTTATTTTGGGTGTTTTGTAACACACATAATGTATTAATTCAGTAGTACACATAGTACACACACACACACACACACACACACACACACACACACGTGTATACTTATATATAGTATGTCCCTAACTTTATTTTTATTTTACTGATAGGAATTTCTGATAATAAAGTTTGGAAACCACTGCTTCAGAACAAGGAAAGTTATTCTTTGAGGCAGGAACCACATCTCTTCTTTATTTTGTTCTCTGCTCAGAAAGCTATGAGCTCCTCAGAATGGCCATTGCTATATGGCCTGATCTCCTGGCTAACCTGGTTGCCTTACGAAGCACAGAAACACAGTGCACACACTTTCTCCTCCTCCCAGGATGCCTCACCTGCTCCGTAATCACCTTGGACATTTGGGAAGAGCTGGGAAGCCAAGAGAAAGGTGGGGTGGGGGAACAATCTCTCTTCAGCTTTGCCTGCTCTTGTTCAGACAGATGGCTTGTCCAGAGAGAGCCAGTATATTACTCCACACCAGTCCTTGCATGCTTTCTTTCCTGGCTCCTGTGAATTTTTGCTTCCCATTCTGTGCCAAATAAACCGGAACAATGAGACTCAGCCTGAAATCACAGGCTCCTAACCTCCATGCTTGTTTTGAAATTTGAAGGAACCTACCGATTCTAGATGATCCCTATTTGATTAGAAAAGGGGGACAGAGACTGTAACAGATCTCAGATTTCCTAAGGATATCCTCCCTGACCATGAAAGCTATTTAAGATTAACTTGGCGGGGAGAGCTATGTTCTGGGGGGATTCAGTCACAGTCCAGGGACCAAAGCCCCGGGGGGCCAGTCATCCTGGCCACGTTCCCCATAATCAGTGTTCTGCAGAGGCCCATGGAGCGGAAGACAGTAAACCCTGGAGAGGCCCTGCCCCTGGCAACTAAGTGTTCAGCTAAACCTACTCCTTTCACCAGTGTTTGACAAATTCTGCCCCCTCTTTTAGCAAGATGTGCCTAAGGCTTCACAGTCTTAGAAGTATTTTTCATATACTTCAATACTATACCTAGACTTTTTTGTACCTAGACCAAAAAGTCTAGGTATAGTATTTAGATATAAACTTCCAAGTAAGAAACAAATAGTAATCCTTAATAGCGCTGAAAAATACTACCAGATTATTAGTTCTTTCCTCTCCTCTTTAAAAGCATGCCCCCGTGTATTTCTCTCTTTTCATTTTCATGCATGTCTGAGGACAGGCTCATCCTACGAGAGTTATGAACATCTTCTTCCAACCCTCCATATTCTCAAATGTTTGGGGAACTTCCTGACGCTTGGTTCAAAGGCACCTATGTTGAAATCAGGGAAGAGAAATAAATGGCTCCATGTGAAGAGCATGACCCCCTCAAATGATTACCCCCAGAAGACTGGTTCAAGATAAGTGAGGGCTTCGTCGTTCCCATCTGTGGATGAAGGAACTGAGTGAGGCTCCACTTCTATTATTAACAGTCATAACAGTACAATAGCTAGACTTGTATAGCATTTACTCCAAGCCTACACTCTTCTAAGGGCTTCATGTCGATTAATCTATTTAATCCTCAAGCAGTGTTATGATCCTAGTAGCCCCACTTTCAGATGATGAAACTAAAGCACTTACAGGGCAATTTGCTTGAGGTCACACCGCCACTGAATGACTGGCCTCACACCCTAGGAGTCTGGCCCCAGAATCTTTTCAGGGGTTTGTCCTAATTCACGGAGCCAGTCAGGGGCAAGAATAAGGACACCAAATTTCAGTCTCTCAAGTCAAATACACCTTTCCCTGTTCTAAACGCTGCATTCTCTGACTTGACTGATTATAAATTGTTTAAACTTTTCACATCTTGAACTACTTATTTGAAGAGCCGGTTCTAACTTCACTCTGTGGCTGAAGTTCCGTTTCTGTTCTGGTTACCACAGCCAATGCACTTCTCGCAGAAATCATTTTCCAGACTAGTTTCTTGGGGCATCATTTTGCTGGTCCATTTCCGCATGTGGCATTATAGACAACGGAATTCATCTGAGAAACACCCCGGGAAGGAGATTCAGAAACTGGGCTGGACAGGGTGCACCAGAGAGGGCTTCTGTGTTGCAGTTTGCCCTGGACAGGGGAACCATTCTACCTTTAAAAGGCTTCCTGGGGAGACAGCAACTCTACACACAACTGCTCCTTATGTCTGACAACTTACCCTGGCAATAATTTCCCTTTTCTAATTTAAACCTTTCAAACTGCAGCTTAACAATAAACAGTCCCTGAGTGCCTGCTATGTGCCAAGCACTAAGAGTTTATCTGCATTATCTCATTCTATCCCTCATCAACCCCATGAGGGAAGTGCTGTTATTATCCCTCCTTCTTAGACCTGGAGGCTAAGCACAGAAAAAGTAACTTGCCCAAAGTCAAACAACTATTTAGTGGTACAGCCTAGATTTCAATGTAGACAATCCCCCTCCAAGGACCAGCTTGTAAACGTTATAATGGGCTCTCTGTTGAGGCTCCGTTTCCTGTGTACAGGACCCTGTGCTAGAGAGAAGGGCTATTTGCTGGCATTTGGATCATAGAATTGCTTCTGCCCCCACCCCCTTTTTTTAAACAGATAATTAGCTTTAAAAAGCCCTCGAGTTCAATGTTCATTGAATGTAGGAGGTGACTAATTGTGGTTGGGGATATTTTGAAGGGCATGTACATAAACACTGGCTGGAATGGATGATGAAAGGCCATTGTGGTCCCCCCTGCTGTGAGGCAGAAGTCCTTGTAGCCAGATGGCCTTGTTCTGGGCCCTGACTCCCTGTGGTCCCGCTTTCCTGTGCCTTCATAACCCTTGGTGCTCACCTGGTACCTCTGACATCTCGCATGCTCCTCTGCAGCTTCCTGTTTTCCGGTGAGGTGTGTAGGATGAAGGGATGGTGCCGAGGGCCTGGACCTGACCTATACTTACCCGTGCATTCTGGGAAGCAGGCCTTGCTTCCTAACAATCTAACAGAATGCTTTGGGACTTCAAACTTTCCCAACTTCTGATCATCAAAGTAGAAACATTATTGCTCTACCAATAGAGCACTAATTTGTGTGAGAGACATAGGGAATCATGTTGTTGGCAGTAACTGTAAGTGTACTGAATAGCATTTCTTCATGACTATTAGTATGAATTTACACAAACATAGTTATGTACATACCTCAAGACTGGGATGGAACTTGCTCAATAAATGTAATATGAAGAATTATGGTGGGCTCAGATCTTTTAAAAATTTTCCTTTTAAAAAATGCTGCACCTGGAATATAGCCAATATTTTATAACAACTTTAAATGGAGTATATTCTACGAAAATCTTCAAATCACTAATCACTATGTTGTATACCTGAAACGAACGTAATCTTGTAATCAGCTATACCTCAAAATGATAAAATGCTGCGGAGACTTCCCTGGTGGTGCAGTGGTTAAGAATCCGCCTGCCAATTCAAGGGACACGAGCTCGAGCCCTGGTCCAGGAAGATCCCACATGCCCCGGAGCGCCTAAGCCCGTGTGCCACAGCTACTGAGCCTTCGCTCTAGAGCCTGTGAGCCACAACTACTGAAGCCCAAGCAACCTAGAGCCCGTGCTCCACAACAAGAGAAGCCACCGCAATGAGAAGCCCGCGCGCCGCAACAAAGAGTAGCCCCCGCTCGCCGCAACTAGAGAAAGCCCGCACACAGCAACAAAGATCCAACGCAGCCAAAAATAAATAAAAATTTGTAAATAAATAAATAAAATAAAATGCTGCACTTGATGTTGTCCCCTTCCAACTTCCTGTATTTCACCTGCAGTCAGAATAATCTTTCTAAAACACAAACCTGGTCATATCACACCCATCCTTAAAACCCTGCCGTGGTCCCCATTACTGTCACGTGACAGTGCAGTCTCTTTTATCTTAATATTTTTATTTATGTATATATTTATTTGCCATGTGGTTCAGCTTATGGGATTTTAGTTCCCCGACCAGGGATTGAACCTGGGCCCTCAGCAGTGAGAGCATGGAGTCCTGACCACTGGACCGCCAGGGAATTCCCTACAGTGCGGTCTTGACAGGACATGCCCCGACCCCCGCTCTGTTCTTTGCCCCACTTCTCTCCATACTCCCCCTAGCACTATGCACTTTAGCCGCTCTTCTTTCCTGCTTCCTCTAACCTCCAGGCCTCATACAAGCCCTTCTCTCTGCCCGTAAAAAGCTCTCCTTTACCCTCCCACAAGGCACACACTTCTCATTTGTCTAATTCTGATGCATCTTTCCCTGACCCTCACTCAAGCCCCCATTCCCCTTAAACTAGGTCAGGGGCCTGTGATGTGTACCCTATCCCAGCCCTTATCACCCTTTATCGTACTTACATGTTTAAGTGGTCTCCTCCTTAGCAGCTCTGTGAGGGCAGGAAATGGGTCTGCCTTACTCACATTGCTGCATATAGGTTGTGGCATAGAGTGGGACTCAACAAATGTTTACTGAATTAATAAATGTGTCAATGACATCTCCAAGATCTATTGAACTGTTTCTGTCAGAACTTCAAAGAGGATCACACAAAAACTACAGATACCTGAACCAGGCTGATGTAGAGAGCTATTAAAATAGATCGAGGGTTTCCCTGGTGGCGCAGTGGTTGAGAGTCCACCTGCCGATGCAGGGGACACGGGTTCATGCCCTGGTCCGGGAAGATCCCGCGTGCAGTAGAGCAACTAAGCCCACGCGCCACAACTACTGAGCTCACGTGCTACAATCACTGAAGCCCGTGTGCCTAGGGCCTGTGCTCCGCAACAAGGGAAGCCACCGCAATGAGAAGCCTGTGCACCTCAACGGAGATTAGCTCCCACTCACCGCAACTAGAGAAAGCCCGCGCGCAGCAACGAAGACCCAACGCAGCCAAAAATAAATAAATAAATAAACAAACAGAAACAAAAAACAAAACAGGATTGTCCTGGGTCAATCTTATGATCAAAAGTGTCAAGTGCATTCAAAATGAAACTGAAGCTAGTATATTCACTTTCTTAAACATGGACTGAGAAGCATTCCTTTGGCATGGATTTTGTTTTGGATTTTGATCTAGGAATCAGTTTCCTGTTGATTACAGCATGCAAAACATGCCCATATTTTATACAGACGTATGTTCCAGAACTGATTCCGTTAACGCAGTGGTTTTTGAATCTCATTTTGTCTCCCACCTGCGCCCCCGACTCCCATGCCCGGAGATATTTGGCAATGTCTGGAGTCACCTTTGATTGTCGCAATTTGGAAGGGATGCTACTAGTATCTGGTGGGTAGAGGCCAGGGAGGCTGCCAAACATCCTAGAATACACAGGACAGGCCCCACAGCAAAGAATGAGCTCACCCAAAATGTCAACAGTGCTGAGGCCGAGGAGCTCTGAGTGGAGATGACACTCCGTAGATACCTTGGTGCACAGAACTAGGCCCTCTTTGTCTGTGTGGTGCTCTCCATGATGTATGAAAACAAAGCAGAAAAGAATACATTAAAAAGCAATAAGAAAACTGTGGTTCCTCCCCTGCCTGTGATTTAGAAATTAAGATGCACAGCCTGTCTCTAAAGTAGAATTATTCAGTTTGGGGAGGCTTCCTAGGTAGATCCCAGTCTTGAATCAATGAATCTCCTATGGAAATATCATAATACAAGGCATTTCGTGTGGACTTGAATAGACTCTTGAGTGTGAAAAGGAGTTTTGGTGAATTCAAAACCATATTTGTTTTTCACATTGAAACCGTTCAGGTCATTTTCTTTTTCTAAGAGTATAACCATTTGGACAAAAATATCCATTTGATATGCAGGTGAAATGTAAATTGCTACTCTTCTACACAGACAATCCAGTGTATTTATACTTAATCCATAAAGGCATGATGTTACAAAACACATTTGTATATTGTGAAGCCATCTGGCATCAAATTTTCCAATTTATAGACAACTTTGTATTTACATAACAAATTATTAAATCAACCATTTTTCCGGTTTATAAAAGGTCACTGAGGTACACACACAGTGTGTATAAAAGCAGATAAGGCTGATAATACATATTTACAGTAGATACAAATTAATCTTTCATATTTGAAGATAATGTTTTTAATATATTTTTTTCTATATCAGACTGCCCACTGTTAGCAGGATTTCCCATGCTTGAGTTGTTTATTGCTTTTTGGCTCACTGATTTAATATTCACTTCTGGGTTGTTTACACATACGAATTACTAATGTTCTTATCTCTTTGGCTAATGCAAATGTGATAGAGTGAATGAAAGAAAAAGATAAACAATAATTCAGTATTACAGTTCTGGTTGGTTGATAGTATTTGTTCATAGTCCCCAAATGAGTCAAGTAATGCATAACTCATTTTATACACTACATGGAAAAGTCTTGAGTCTTGCATTACATCATTTGGGCATAAATGGGCAAAGTAAACAAGATATCAGATTTTCAGTAAGGTCTAGAATCTTGGCTTTCTTTTCAGAAAGAGCAATGTCACCAGCATCTTAGATTTTAAAATCTCAATGCGAAACCACTTGTGACTTACAAGGGAACTTTGCAAACTGCATGGAAGATTACCAAAGTTAACTACAATATGTTATCATGGTCTGAAATGAAAAAAAGAATCACCTCATGGGATAAGTCAGCTGAAAATCTTCATAAAACTTACAGGAAGTAGAACAATCACCCTCCACTCCTCCCAAAATTCTGCAGTGTTAACATTCAAAAAAGAAGCTTGTGTTTACTTAAAAAACAGACATAGCAAATAACTCAAAGTCAGGGTTCAAATAAAAGACTAAAAGTGGCCCACGATATCAAACGGGATGAATATTCTTCTCAAAGAATTTACATGCACCATAGGACTAAAAAGTACAAACCAAAAATGTTCCTTAAATAAATAAAAACCCTGATATCTTTTAACGCTACAAACAAGACAGATTAAATAAGTGCTGCTCAGTTAGATTTCACTCATTTGAAATAATCTTAAAAAAACACTTAAAGGTATAATTTATTCTCCTTGTGCTTCCTAAGACTTTCAAAGGGCACAAAATAAAATTAGGGACTATGCAGTTCTTTAAAGGAGCAAAATTTTTTCATTCTGCTTCCATTCTCAGATTTGTTGAAATAAAAAGTTTATTTTAGGGAATAAAAAAATGTACTAATGTAGAAGGGCTAGCCTTCATTTTAAAAAAATGAATTGGCTTTAATACAAAGAGAACGAAATGGCTCTGTGGGCAAAATTCAAGTACGAATGACCAATTTTTTAAATTGTAAAGTAGGCGTAACATTTAAAAAAATGTTACAGCACTGCATGTAATGCTAACCATATTTACATTAACTGCTTACATGAAACCATAGAACTGTAGAAGAGAGAAAAAAAGCAAAAAACCTGGGTTTCCCCGGTCGCGCAGTGGTTGAGAGTCCGCCTGCCGATGCAGGGGACACGGGTTCGTGCCCCGGTCCGGGAAGATCTCACGTGCCACGGAGCGGCTGGGCCCATGAGCCATGGCCGCTGAGCCTGCGCGTCCGGAGTCTGTGCTCCGCAACGGGAGAGGCCACAACAGTGAGAGGCCCGCGTACCGCAAAAAGAAAAAACAGAAAAAGAAAAAGAAAAAAAACCAAACCTGTGTGGACTGAAACAATACCTAGCACCCACATGAAGCCATAAGCAACCAGTGAAATCATGGACACAAACATACTTTACATGGTCTACTGATGTAAAGTATACACGGGTCAGGGATGCAGAAACCTAATTAGTTTAAAATATCAAAAAGAAGGCTTGGCAGACATAAACTCAGTCTGAAGACAAAAAAGCAAAGGCTAGAAAAGCTTCTACATATCAACACACACAAAAACCCACATACACGCAGACACACCCAATACGCAAACACACATATGCTGTGAATCTGTAAATAAAGACAACCGTGTAGACAAAACAGTAGAAAAGCAGACTGGTACCAAAAAAAAGGACAACATTAATGGTTTAAACATACCAAATACATCAACTTATAACAAAAATAGTCAACTAAAGTACACAAGTTTACTTCAGGTGACTGCAGGAAGGACCAGGCAGGCAATCCGGCCATGACAGGAAAGACAAACTCAACCTACCCCCAGAAGGAAGGGTTCCTGCCTCCAGGCCACGAAGCCCAGTATAGCCAGTTGTACTCCATCAGGCTTGGGGGTAGGGGTGAGAGTGGGAATGGAAAGGACAGAGAGACACAGGAGACCTGGGAGAAGAACTAAGAGTTGTTGATATCAAAAGTGAGCCCAGGTGCAGCGCTCTGTGCTGTGGCCCGGAGAAACCAAACAGAGGAATGACCTTGGTCTCCTTTTTCCTGAGTGACTGGAACTCTGCTACATCATGGGACTGAGGAGCTGGAGGGGTGGATGAGAGAAGAGAAGCCACGTGGTGGGCATTTAACGGGTTCAGAGCCTGCCATTGGAGGGCCTCCCAGAAGCCTTAGCAGTAGGCTGTGGAGGGAATCCCAGGCGAGGGGAAGAGGCAGTGCTGTCCCGAGGGTTAAGGGTTTGGAGGTGGGGTTGGTGGCTCTAAGAATAAAGAGATAAGGGATCCCTTCCTTTGACAATCCATCAATTGAATCCAATCCAATCAATTTCAGGCTGAAGGCCTGAAACTTGGCTCAATTGCCTGGGAGATAGGGTTATACCACCACCACAAAAACTGTGAAAAAGAGATATTTATGTTGTGCTACATTTCTTATTAATAACCTTGTACTTTACAATGGCTCACAGTTTTAGGTTTGTATACTTGCAGTGTAGTATTTTCTCTCTACATTTGTTTCACATTTTTTTACTTAATATAATATAAATAATTTGGTTAATAGATTCAACCTGCACATTTCAGCCACATTAATATATATAAGAATCTATTAATGGTATAAATAATTCTTTAAATAAAATAAATCTGATATGTTACATAATACTGATAAAAAATTACCATTGCTAATAATTTCATAAGCCACCTTAACTTCTGGTGTAAGTAATACTGATGAATGGATGTGAAACTTGCTTTGATGATTTGTACTTATTTTTGCTGCTATAGAAAAACTGAATTATAATCAACCTTACCTCTGATAATGGTTTCAAAGTGGGGCTTTGCCTCCATGTACGGAAACAGAAAGTTTTATCTTGTCAGGTATTGTTTGCAAAAAAACCTCAACTCTGAGCGTCAGTGGTGGTGTAGCGTAAGCTTTCTAGTTCAAGAGGCGGCTATCAAATGTTAACTACAGAAATGATTGAGTAAAATATCCCATCTAAGATTTTTTTTTATAAAACCTATTCTACTTTAAAACTTAGGTAAAAAAAATATGCAACAAATGGTTGCAGTTTCTGAATTCTTAATTTAGACCTGTGAGCCCTTGTCCCTTTAGAAATCTGCAAGGTTTCGATTTCCTAGACACCCGAAATCAAGTCCAGTGCTTCCAGGCAAGGTTCATTCCAAACAGACAATATAAATGGACACTCAGTGGTGTGCAGTGTATGTCATAATTCAGTTAATACATTATCATGCCTTTTCTCTGCTGTTAAATACAAAAACAGCATCTTTTACATTATCATAGAAAAGCATTTAGGTTGTATTTTTATTTATCACTTTACACTTGTAGTCTCTGGTAGGTGTACTCCATAGAAACCAAAGAATTTTGTACACTATTTCTTTGTACAATAAAAGATAAAGTGTGCATTAGGTATGCTTGTACATGACAATATTGTACAATATTTACATTTTTGATATCACCATGAAATTCTGCATTTTCTATATACAACATGGAAAATTCTTCAGAAACATTTGGACTATTTCTTATAATCACAATTTTAGTATTATAGAAAAAGAGTTTCTCAGTAATCTCTTGACTATCACTCTCATCATTCAGGGATTCTGATTGGTTTTCCAGCATTCATTATCCTTCCTGATCAAAAAAAAAAAAAATATTGTATCACTGTTTCTTTTAGCACCCTGTGGCGGTGTTAACTATCTGCCATAGTATAAATATTGATATAACAGTGGCTATATCAATACTTATATACAGCTATATCTGTGCACATTCCTTTAATAAACACTGCGCATTGGTGGAGTAGTCCCTGTTATCTGGAGATCTTCCTCCTCTTGGGTTTGGGGGGTCTCATTTGTCTGTCTCCCTGTGGGATTTGGTGAACCTGGAAATAAAAGAGATGGGGAAAAAAACAACAACAACAGAGATTGAAATCACAAACACCATACGATTTCCGACAAAGAAACAGGGTAGGGAACAGACTCTGGCCCTCATTTTCTATCATTGCTACCCTGAGGCATTTAAAGTTTTTACCAAGGCCCAGATCACAGCGTGCCCACAGTCAATACAGAGGATGAGAAATCTTGGAAACTAACAAGCAGAGCAGCACTCTGTGGACCCCCCCCCAACTAGTGGAATACAGAGGAGGAACTGGAAAAAAAAAATCAATGTGGGAAATGGGACTTGCAGTTGCTACCCCCGTTGTCCATTTAAGACAAAAATAAGACGTTTCCCATCAGAGATTCCCTGAATTCCCTAATTTCACTGAAGTCTGGAAAAGTGGATAAATATATACTAAACATATTTTTTCTTTATTTCATCACTGTACTTATTTTATAACTGCTAAGAAGGGTCAAAGATAATACAAACATGCTCACAACTCAGCCCAAGGAGGTTTACTTAGGAGAAGAATCGGATGGAAAACAGAATACCACTACCATCTGTTGGCAAATCCAAGCTTGCGTAGCCTGGGAAGAGCAATTCACACAACTCATCTTTATATACAAATGCGGAAACTAGCCGCATTTAGGGCTGTGCATCAGATCGAATGTGGTAGAGCAGCAGCAGCACTTGGTTCCCAGGTATCAGACAGCATGTATGGTTTTGAGGGGCAGAGGACAAGCGCAAGGGAGGTGATCAGGTGCCCCACGTTGTATTGTGGCTGTTGTGATACAGATAGGAGGAGGCAAGGTCAGGACCCAGGAAAGGCAGGATGCGCCCAAGGCAATGGTGTAGTAAATGCTTAACAATCAGCTCCCTGTGGAGGGACACAAGCCCACCGTAGCCTATGCCAATCTCTGTGGTATACTACATGTTTTCACCACAGCCAATTTCAGGCTACCAATGGGATGCCACAGAACTCAGACTTAGGAAGGGATGTGCAGAATCAGCTCTCAAGATCCACTACAAGTTGGCTCAAATGCATGTTTTAAAGGTAATGTTTAGATAAAAGCAAAGGCCAATGCTATTCAGAGTCAAATACAGAAAACTTTAAAAAATATTATATTTCAAAAATAACACCTATGAGCTTCTCACACTGCTTCATCCTCCTGACCCCTCCACATACATTCTTTAAAACCACTAGTCTCTGATAAAGAGCCAACTGAAACCTTTTTAAAATTGAGGAAAGAAGCCTTTATTCAAGACTGCAAACTAGTAACCTGTGGATCAAATGTGGCCTAGAAAGGGATTTTATTTAGCTATATGGTGTTTTAATATTTCAAAAATAGTTGGCAACACTAAAAAATGAGAAATCTTACTTCTAGACTTGTAGCATCTCATGAAAAATGGGAAGATCTTGCAACACGGACACAATTCCTCACATGGCTCAGATGTGCTGCAGCATGGAAGCAGGAGCTCCTTCTGGACAGAGCACAGCCCCCAAGTTGCCAGGGTCCCCAGCACTGCTGACTGCCTGCTGGCCACAAAGGCCAAATGTCCTGAGACAGAGACTAGCGAGATATTGCCAAACCCATTTCTCTTCTTCCTGAGCAGGCACGGTGTATAGTACATTTAGTAGTCCCCTTGAATTAAAAAGGCCACACGATGGCCTTTGGGTGAGGCCAGTGGAAAGTTAGCACAAGTGATGAGCTTTCAGGTCTGGCCCATAAAACCCATCCTGGTGTCCTCTGTGTACACAGTCTTCTCTCCCCTGCTGGGCTGGATGCAAAGGATGTAATGGAGCACTCTGAGGCCCTAGGGAAGGGTGGACACTAGAAATAGAAAGAATCTGAGCCCCTGAATGATGGTGTGGAGCAAGCCCTTCCTCAACCAGGAGACCCAAGTGAGGAACCATCTTTATGGCGCTGAGCCTCTAAGACTGAGAGTTGGTACACAGCTTACCTTGACCAGTGCATCTTGGTTGGCATTTCTTAATCCACTGAAATTGCTCTTTTACTCATACCTGACCCCTTTTACTTAATGATATTATTTGCCTGGCCCTAGAAGGCGTTTGAGTTTATAATCTCCACTCCAGAATTTTCCTATAATTCTACCAGGAAAGTTAACATCTCAGGGCCTCAGTTTACCCACTTTTGAAATGATGTGTCGGATCACAAGATCCCTAAAGTCCATACCAATCCCAACACTCTATGAACGTATAACTTATCTCTGTCATTCAATAGTCACTAGACGACTTGTTAGGATTCAGATAACCTTCTTAACACAGTGTCAAGTAAAAGTAAATTACCTTTCATTGCTGAGTAGCTTTTGATAATTCACATTTATTAGAGATTATCAAAATTATATTTTGAGCATTTACATTAGCCAATATATAAATTAGAGAATGACGAGTAAACTTCTCACATTCAACACTATTATATGCACCATCCAAAAAAAATGTAAAGAAAAAGTAGACTCTACTTCTTTAAAACCAGTGGTTAAAGTGTTAAATAATTTAACAACAGAATTTTGGGCCAAATATTTTATGTTTTTACGTAATAGTAGAAAGGAAGTGAGAGGTCTATATACTCTTGATCTTGACCCTATGTTCAGTTTCCCTTTTTGTTTTATGGGCAGAGTGAAATTTATATTACTGAATACTTAGGCAACACTAATGATCACTGCTATTCTGAGAGTCAAATGTAAAAGCCGTGATTTGAACTTCAATATTTTGCTGCTCACATTTTAAAAGAATGTTATGTGGGGAAAAATGTTATCTCAGGAAAAAAACATAGTTAATACCACTAGGTTATTTTTTCTTAAGTTATTTTTAATCTTTTCTGATATCAGTCTTTTTCTGAGCCTAGTAATTTAGTATTGCTATGTGAGTTGCTTGACAGTACTTAAGGGACTTTACCAAAAAGTATAATACAACTTATTTCCAAAGAAACACAATATAATGGAAAAATAAATTAACTTACAGTCCCAGACATTTTGTCCAGTTCACTCATGGCCTCATGAATAGCAGCTTCTAAATGGTTATTTAGCTTTCCACTTCTGGAATTAATGAAAACAACACACCAGATTAATAAATTAAAGAAAAAAAATCTCAATGTAATTCCCTAATCAGAGAACAGAAGTACCCATTCCACAAGAGAAAGTCAATTTATATTTACATTTGACAATTCAGATGACAGAACACTCTGGGATTCTCACAACTGAATACTAATGATAGAGTCACATAACTACAGAAGAAAAATTGAACACATGATTGGGGAAAATGGATCCTTTCTCCTTCCACATGTTTCTTCTATAGTCTGATGATTTTGCAAGAAAGCTGGGCCACAGGTCTCTTTTCCCACAGATGTAGCTTGTCCTCTTAGAGTCCAGCCTGCTTTGCATTGCCTTTTGTTCTGGCTTGTCTCTTTTGCAGGCGGTCCGGCTGTGTGGCCAGAGGAAGGGCTCTGAACTTCAGGCTCTGGCCACTAGGGAGCTCCCTCTACCCTCTCTGGAGCTCCTGGCTTCAGGAGTTGAACTAGTGAAGGCTGAAATCCTGGTACACATTTGTTCCAGGTGGGAAACAGTTCAACTCGCTACACCTGAGGCTCTGCCACATTTTCCCCCCCCCCCACAAACCAAAATGACATAACTATTTGAGCAAATAAAAAATGATGGGCTCAGAGTGTCTATCACTCGTCTGACCTTTTCTCTGCACTCAGCATACCATCACATGTACTATAACACGTGGAACATCTGCCAGGATTGAAAGTTTTATCTAGGAAGCTGTTGAACTAATTACTAAAATCAGGCAAATCTACACTATCCACGTCTATAGTTAGGTACACTCTAATTTTTCCTTCTTGATGCATATAAAGAATTACCCAATTATTGTGAGTACTAAGGTGATTCATTTCATTTATCTTGTCACGACAATTACCAGAAAAGCTGCAGAGGTAAACCTTTTCAAAATAGGCTGTTAGCATAGCTTTCCAAGAATTAAGTCCTATCCCAGCATCTACATGGAGACTGGAAATTTGCAGTTGTAGAAGACTTTGGCTCACAGACCCATTTGGTTTGGCTCACATCATGTTTAGAAACATATTTGAGCTTTAGTGGAATGCTTTTATTATTTATTTATTTAAAATATTTATTTATTTTGTTTTTATACATTTATTTACTTATTTATTTTTGGCTGTGTTGGGTCTTCATTGCTGCACGCAGGCTTTCTCTAGTTACAGTTAGCCCTTTGTTGCAGTGTGTGGGCTTCTCATTGTGGTGGCTTCTCTTGCTGTGGAGCACAGGCTCTAGGCGCGCAGGCTTCAGTAGTTGTGGTGCACGGGCTTAGTTGCTCCGTGGCATGTGGGATCTTCCCAGACCAGGGCTTGAACCCGTGTCCCCTGCATTGGCAAGTGGATTCTCGACCACTGCACCACCAGAGAAGCCCTAGTGGAATGCTTTCAGATGAGGCCTTTTGGTTTACCACAGCCCTCACCAAGTTTTACCCTCATATACCAGGACTGAAAAATTCATACATTTAGTTTCTGTATGTAATCCTGAGTAGTATACTGCTAGGTACCTTGTGGATGCTCCATGTACTTACTAAATAAAAATATTTGTCTAAAGCTGAAACAACGGCTCCATATTTTGGGAAATATATATGCACTTAACTCAGTTTAACTGAAAGGAAAGATTAATGTAGTGGTTGTAACTAAATTATAAGGGCAATGCAGCACCAACCTCTTCCCCCACCTTTTATTGGCCTGTAAGCTAGCCTCTAGCTTTTATATTCTTCCCATTTACTTTTAGAAATGTAAACAATGCAGAAAAGTGCATAGAATAAATTAGCAATCCCTATCAAACCCATTTCCAAAAATAAACTGTTAATAAATTACATATTTCCTTTCATTCTTTTTTATAAAAAAATTAAGCTGAAGTTCCCATGTTATCAATTCCTAGTCCCATACTCTCCCACCCTCCTCCCCAAAGGCAACTAGCTGTGTTGTGTATTCTTACAGTGTGTTTTAATATTTTATATATCCATGAACAGTACCTAGTATTGTCTTTTACGTGTTTTTTATATATATATATATCATACAAATGGTGTCCTGATATACCTACCATTCTGCAACTTCTCTTTCCCTTTTATTGCTATTTTTGAGTACTGTCCAAGTTGATGTAATCTATTCACATACTGTCTTTTACTTACCTACCTTTTCCAGTTTTAAGGGGCCCTGGGCATCTTGTGGAGTCAGTCTGAGTTGTTTTCCCAATGAGGAGTTTGCTAAGCATGATTCTGGGTGACTGGATAGGAATCCAATCCCAGGACTCTGTAGGGCAATTTAAGCTGAGCTGGGGTTGGGCTACGGCCCCTTTTGTGGACTGTTTAGCAAACGTCTTGACAGTATCACAAACTGCCCAATTGCCTGACAATGTTACACCTTGTGTAATGTGTTAAATAGCTTTATCCTTACTATTTCTTTTGTATAAAAGTATGAACATAAGTTTAAAAGATATTTGTTATGCATTTTTATTTACTATCTTATGGGTTTAAAATTGACTATGTAAAAGTTCTAAATATCTAAAAAGAGGTAAAATGTTTCAGTGAAAAACCATCAGAGAATCTTGGTTCTCTCACCTTTAATAACAAAAATAGCTAGTATTTATTGAAAAGTTTATATGTGCCAAGAATTGTATTAAATCTTTATATACATTATTTCATTTAATCCTTATAACAATCTGATGAAGTCGGTATTATGACAACTGTTTGTATGCAATACTTCATGACTTTTTAGGGAAAATTGGTGAAACCAACTGCAATTTTATAGCGAAGAAGATGGATATTTAACTACAAATAGTTTTCAAAAGTAATAGAGTCATAAAAATGTTTTCCCTAACTATGAAAAATTACAGTGACATCACCATTGAAGAATAAAAATAATTCAACATTATTTGTTGAATAAATAGACAAAATTTTAGGAGTTTGTGATTTCATCAACAAGATATTTAAAATGTTTATAAACACCTTGTATCAATTTAAGGTAATTAGTATGTTTTTCCTTTAACAAACTTAAGTAGTTATTAGAGGGTGAAATGACTACTTTTGGAAGAGAGAATAAATATGGAGATGTGGCGCAGGAAATTACATGAATACATCATTGGAATCAAGAGGTAAAGAGAGTTTCCCAGATGTCAAACCTGCATACTAATTTTTACACTAGCCGGTCAAGTCAGGAAAAAATGAGCTTAAAAGAGGAAGAGAAAGTTCCATGAGTCCATGAAATGAAAAATTAGTCAAAATTCAGCCTTCTAGTCCAGAGGGCCTCCTTATGGAGTCTCTTCTACTATTTTCTCTTCCCCACTGACATTTAATAATAAACATTTTTATTGATGGACACTCGAAAAGCTACTTGATTAAGCAATAGATGTTCATATAATCACATTTCTAGTTATTAATGGAGATAATTGCCACTTACCTTCACTGCCTACATTGTCACACATTACCCTTATCCTCACTAGTTAAAAAAAAAAAGCCAAGTACACACCTGTGAATGGTATGAGAAATAAGAGGGAAATGAGAAGTGCACGTTGCTCTGGACTGTCAGTTCAGAATTTAAGCAACTCACTTCATGTAGAACAGAACAAACTTGCATAAGACATAAATGTCAAGAAACTTCGATTCTAAAACCAAATCCATAGGGAAAGTATGCAGATTTAAGAAAATTCAACACATGAGAGATCAAGGTGGTGGAGTGCGAGGACACTGAACCTACCTGCACACCTCACCCCCTGCCCCAATGAATATATCAAAAATACAACTATTTGTTGAGCAACTCTCGCTGAAAACGACCTGGAGACTAGCAATAATGACTCCTCTACAACAAAGACTGTAGAGAAAGGTCCACATGGAGTCTGGTAGGAAGGGAGGAGAAGATATCTGGTCGGGAGTCGCACACAGAAGAGGAGGGGGTATCACCAGCTTGGAGATCCTCCCTGGGGAGTATGGGGTTCAAGCCACATTCAGGCACCCCAGCCCTGGGGTCCAACACTGGGAAGATGAGCCCCTGAGCTGGTTTGAAAACAAGTGGGGCTTACTGGAGGGCTGTAAGAAACCAAGACTCTGCTCTTGAAGAGTGCATGCACAGACTTGCTTACCCCCCCGCCACACACACACACACACACACACACACACACACACACACACACACAGCAGAGAGACAGCATATTGGAAACAGCCTGGTGCTTTGGCTGGCTTGTCAGCACACTCCCTAGCCTTCACTGGGTTCCTGCTCCAGCCCCTCTCGCTCGGGCACTGCTCTCCACTAGAGCAGGGGCTGCCATTGCCAGTGAGGGTTCACACATTTAGAGGGAAGGGAGCCCGCACAGACCCTCTGACCAGGGCAGAGGCAGCCACTGCCAGTGCACGTATCCCTGACCACATCTGGAGGGAGGAGAACTAGCTCGATATATCAAGTGAAGACACTACTTTAAAAAGATACATGTACCCTAATGTTCATGGCAGGATTATTTACAATAGCCAAGATATGGAAGCAACCTAAGTGTGTCCATCAACAGATGAATGGATAAAGAAGTAGTATATATATATATAATGAGGATACTACTCAGCCATAAAAAAGAATGAACTTTTGCCATTTTTAACAACATGGATGGACCTGGAAGGTATTATGCTTAGTGAAATAAGTCAGAGAAATACAAATACTGTATGTTTTCACTTACATGTGGAATCTAAAAAAAAAACAAAAAAAATGAATGTAACAAAACAGAAACAGACTCACAGATATATAGAACAAACTAGTGGTTACCAGTAGGGAGGGGGTGGGGTGAAGGGCAAGATAGGGGAAGGGGATTAAGATGTATAAGCTACCAGGTATAAAATAAGATACAAGGATATAACATACAGCACGGGGAATATAGCCAGTATTTTATAATAACTTTAAACAGAGTTTAATCTATAAAAATATTGCATCACTATGTTGTATACCTGAAAGTAATACTGTAAACCATCTATATTTCAATTTTAAAAGATAAAGACAATTTAATACAATAAGTATCATTTCTTGGTTTTAAAGTAAAAGTGTGATTTATGTTATTACTTTATCACTCTCCAGATTCATAAAAATAAGGTTACTGAACAAATATATATGTACATATAGGCAGAAGATTTGATCCTTACTTAAAATCATATCTAAAAGCTATGTAATCTTTTTCTTTAATGAAGCTATTTCCTCTTTTAAGTAGAAAATGACCCTGAGTGATTCTTCAATAAATACATTAATATTTCTTGCTCTAAACGTCTAATATGGTGATAGAATGTTTCAACTGGCAAAAATAGGTGATGATTTTGTTTGTTTCAACTGTATCATTACAATAAAAATAACTGTTTACTAAATACCACGTGCCAAGTAATATGTTAAGGTTCTCTTTATAACAATTCTAAGAGGTTGGAATTAATATCCTCATTTTAGAAATGAAGAATTTAGGCTCAGAGAGGTTAAATAACGTACCCAAGGGTACACACAGCTATGTAGTGATGGAAACAGGATTTCAACTCGGGTCAAAAACCAACTCCCCTACCCCCTGGTTCTCCTCCTCCTTTCTGATCACTACTCCCGTCTCCTTCATTATCTCTAGTAAATGTTCAAGTGCCCCAGTGTTCAATCCTTAGCCCACTATTCAAATTGGTAATATGTGACTGCAGTCAGTTTTACATAATCAAATACCACTTCTTCCCAGTTTCAGACTTGTACCTGTGCGATCACAGGTACCTCACACTGCACTCAACAGTTTTCTCCTGTGTTCCCCATTTCAGTTTCCACTACCCATGAAGTCACCCAAGCTAAAACCCTGAGAGTTGTCCTTGATTGCTTGCTCTCCTTCACATTCCAACCAAATCACCATGATGTTCTGTCAGTTTTACCTCCTAAATATATCTTGATCATATTCCTTTTCCTCCATTCTCATGGCTCCCCTCCTGGTTTGAGTCCTCATCCTCCCCTGTCCTCTGACAAGGCCTCCTAAATGGATGCCCTTGTCTCCAATACTGTTCTCCTAAAATTTATCCTCCATATAGCTATATCTAAAGTGAAAATCCAACCCCTGTCCCCTTCAGGCACTTCCAATAACATAAAGACCCACGAGGCCTTACTAGGCCCTTTATGGTCTGGCTCCTGATTATATCTTTGGCTTCATCTTTTACAGTTTCCTGTCCCCTAAATCCAACTGCTGATCTTATCTAAATGCTATCTCCCACCCCCACCCCATCATCCTCATTTCCTTTGTCTGGCTAATACCTATGCAGTGTGTAAGGTTTGGCTCAGCTATTAGCTCCTCTAGGACGTCTTCCATTACCTGAGTTTAATGCCACTTCTCTGTGATCCCAAAATATACTATACATATTCCTGTCATTGCAACTTTAGCATCTTAATTATTTGTTTCTACATCTGCCTCCTTCACTAAACAGTGATGTCCAGGGACTATAGCATTGTGCCTGGTTGGCACAGATTTTTTGCTAAATTAATCTCCTTAAATTGGAGAATAAATAAATGATTAAATAAATAAATAAGTGATTGGGTTCAACATATCATTTATCATTATGTAACCTTCAACTAATTATTTAAGCTATTTTGGTCTGAGTGTCCTCATCTATAAATGGGTTCAGTAATTCTGGCCCATCTTCTGATTGGGAGAATAGAAAAATGGATTTTAAATCATATATGCAAAATGTAGAGTATTCTACTAGGCATTTATAAGGCAAGTCAGTTTACTTAGACAACAGTCTGATAAACAAAACTGTTTTGCTTCATATTTTTGTCTTTTACCTCTCCAATCCATACTCTTAAGTTTATGGTTTCATGAGAGTTCCTTTAGATAATGCCACCTAGGACTCATATAAATTCACCAGAAATAGTAAACTGGCTTTGAGGAAAAATGCTTAAACTGTTGTTTGTTACTCATTACCTTTCAGAAATTGCTTAATAGCAAATTTATGGGGAAAATACAGCTCATTTCAAGGCAGTATATCTAAATATTTGGAGGAGTTATTTTATTTCTGTGTTATCAACAGTTCTGGATACACTGCACATAATCCAGCTAACTGGCATACCTCACCGAAGAAAAGATTTCACGGATATTTTACATCCAATAAACAAGTACTATCGGGCTTCCTTGGTGGTGCAGTGGTTAAGAATCTGCCTGCCAATGCAAGGGACACGGGTTCGAGCCCTAGCCCGGGAAGATCCCACATGCCGCGGAACAACTAAGCCCCGTGTGCCATAACTACTGAGCCTGAGCTCTAGAGCCCGCAAGCCACAACTACTGAAGCCTGCGCGACTAGAGCCTGTGCTCCGCAACAAGAGAAGTCACGACAATGAGAAGCCTGCCCCCGCTCACCGCAACTAGAGAAAGCCCGCGCACAGCAACAAAGACCCAACACAGCCAAAAATAAATAAATAAATTTATAAAAAATAAAAATAAAAAACAAGTACTATTGAATATTCTAAAGCAAATGGCCCACTGAAAATTTGTGACGTAGGTAGTTTGCAATTTCCCTCCTTTCATCCAGACCTTGTATGAATTTTATAGGCTTTATTCTACTACTAAGCTCTGCATTGTGTCACTGCAGTCAGAATAGAGGGGAGGGGACTTGCCTCACTGTGTGCCTTATCTATAGTGAATCTGGCAATTCACTTGGCCCTCACCACAACCAGTGCCAACTTGCTACCTTCCAAAGGAGTCCCGAACGTAGGAGCACAGGAGTCTACTCCTTGCAGCTGGCATCTTTTTGAGACATTCTAGTGAGGTGAAGAGAGTCTCCCCAAGATTTGCTGAGTTCTAAAATTTTAGCTCTGGCAAGAATTACTGAAGACACCACTAAGAGAATGAGTGCCCTTTAATAGATATTATTATCAATATATAAGTCTTTTATACAAGATACACTACTAATCATTATGTTTTCATAATTCTTAGATGTTGGATAATATGAAAATTATAGTAACTGAACAGGTGTATTGATTATATACATATTTAAAATAACTTTCCATGTACATATACAGAAGCACATTTATAGTTCTCTACCTTAAAATGAAATAGTTATGATATATAAAACTACATTGCATTACAGTCAAATTGTGTATCAAACATTATCTACTTGTCCATACTACATTTACTCAGACTACAAAGATCTAGAAAAAATTGAATAATAATAATGTCCCAAAGTTCAACTTATTATTATAATTCCAAAGAAAGCCTATTGCCACTGCCCCAAGAAAAAATAATGATTTACCATCACTTTGACTAACAGTTAATCTGCCAAAGTTATTCACATGTGTACAACTAGGGGTGAGGGGGTATTCCCCCTCCCAAAGTATTTGAATTACAAAGGGATATACTTTTGCTACACTTTCAGAGACTAATTGCTACATGTTGAGGATATTAATCATATTTTCTTTCCCATTAAATGGGAGGGATGGAGACGGAAGAAGTAAGGAAAGAGCTGATGAAGTGGGAAACCCCACACACAGTATGAATTGTTAAGAAAATATTTTCTGTGTAGCTAATTTATCTATAATGGTCCTCTTGGATGATAACTATTAAGCAGTACTTAGGCAAGAACCAAGATGGACAAAATCAGTGAGATTTCATTGTCCCTTTGAAGGAAAACCAGTAAATTATATCCTTGAAAAACAAAACAGAAAAAAAATAGTGCTTACTTTCTGTTCCTTTTCCGGGCTCGGCTGTAAGCTTCTAAACCTTCTGTTAGTGTCTTCAACTTCTCGGGCTCCACCTGAGTGAAGGCATGAAGACCAAACCACATTACCCAGACCTGCAATTGTTAACAGTGTGTTTATTTTCCTGCTGTACAAGCAGGTGCTGCACTGGGGGAAGGGAGGCTTAACCCTCACTGCCCTGTCAAATGCTCTGTCCTCACTCCAGCAGAGGTTGATTCTGCGGCTCCCAGGCTGCAACATCAGGGGAAATGAAAGACTGGCTTTCAAAAGTGTCAACATTTTCAAAATAATGTTTTAAGAACAAAACTTGGAATTTAAATAACCTTCATTTCACAAAATCATATAAACAGGAGATCCTGGTTTGCTTTGAACAAGAGCGGTGGTTAGTGAAGGGGGTGGACTTTGGAGCCAGCAGATGCAAGTCTGAATCCCACCTCCTCACTTTCTAGCATGAATAAAACACTTAAATTTCCTGAGCCTCAGTTTCCTCCTCTTTAAAATGAGGACAATAATACCTACCTTCCTGCTAGAATCGCTGCGAGAATTAAAATGCAACAAGTCACGCTGAACACTTAGCTAAGCAGAGAGCAGCTAGTGTTACCCAGTATGCGTTAGGCTCTGCAGAGGCCAGAGAACGAGTGGGGCACTAAGCTGCATGTACTCCTTAATGATGTGGGAAGAGGGTGTTGCTACACCTGATGGGCGTGTCCTCTCCCCTGTACTGCATCTCCCCCCCCCCCCCCCCCCCCCCCCCCCGCCAGCCTAGGTTATGTGACGTCTGCTATCTCATCGCAGTGTGCCACTAAATGGTGGCTGGGGGATTAGTGGGGAAGGGGAGGTGCAGCCTTTGCCACCCGCCCCTTATAAACTCTATTATGGTTCTTGAAGTCACTTCTCCTAAGAAAAGCAATTAATAAATAGGAAATGTTGTATGTGAATAAAAACGCATTTAGAAAAACACTGCTACTTTTATTGATCTTGAACACAATCTAAGTAGAAACAGTACTGCTTGCTGTGTAAATATAGCTTCAAAGTAAGTCCCCCACCATCCCTTAATCCAGTCTTTCCCTCACCCCTACACTACTTTTGTATAAAAATTCAGAGGTTGCCAAAACGCCTAGTGGGTAAGAAAATTTACACTAATAAGCAAGGAAATGATTAACTTTTGTCTTTAAATCTTCCTGACTCATGAACACCATTCATAAATAATTTTTCTTTGACCCCTTCAAATCTAGTACACAGTAATGATTAACAAAGTGTCTCCATTATCAAGTCTGAAAACAAGCATTTCTAATTATTCAATGAGAAAAACAGTCAAATAATGGAAACATTTTCCTTTTCATGACTTCTGTATTTTGTCCCAAAGGATCCAAATGTCTTACATACACACGTTCATTGGGGATACCTAATGTATTGTGCCAGAACGAGAACTTTGTTCCAGTAACAATTCTACAGGAGGGATGAAGTGTCTTATTGGGATGACTGGAAAAGCTTAAGTAAGATGAATATACCCATGTGTTGTTTTTTAAAAAAAGGTGCCTGGATACCTTTTCACATTAGAAATGAGGTTCTATCTTGCGTTCACTCACACAAAGAAAGTATGACAGATATTTCACACCTTACATTTATGTAATTTATAGCTAATTCTGCTTATATTTAAATTATTTTCTTGGCAGCCAGGAGAAAGCTCTCCTGTAACATAAACTTCTATTAGACACAAACTGGTGTAGTGAGAGATCTCAGCAGGGATTGACGCAGGCAACAGAAAGCAGGTTCACAGTGAAACAAAGCAACACATCACAATGAAAACTCACCCAATTGGTCTTAATTTTAAAAACTAAGTTAGGTTGAACTACTTTTAAAAAATCATCTATTTTTGTATTTAATTAAGAAATAAGGGGCAGTAAAAGCATTTCTTGTGCAGTTATTATGTAGAAGGTTCTCTTTTATTATTTAATGTGGTAATACTGCACACTAGTATTTTGTCACTTTACAGATGGGACTAAGTGAGTTTAAGCAACATGGCCAGCACTGAAACTCAGACCTGACTCCAAAGCAGCCTCTCTCCACCACACCAACTCTAATATACATTGAAATATACATAATATATATAGGTATATATATAAACATATACACACACATATATACACATGTAGGTATATATGTATATACACAATACTCAAAAAATTAGGTCCAATTATTTTAAATCCAATTATAGTTTTATAGATATTTAGATGATACTTGCTCAAACTTATCTTCAAAAATTTTTTTATACTTGGATAATTTCCTGGTGATTTTTTTGAACTAATTCTCTACCATGATTTCTTCATTTAAATATGCCTCTAAGGTTCTATGGTATCTCATAATAAATTACATTATTTATAAAGGATTCAATGACCTTGAAAGAGAAAGCAATGACGGTGCTTTCTGAAACTAAATATAAGTAAGACACATATCACTCTGTATTTCTGAGATGACAAGATCATACATATCCACAAGTAAATGTTTAGTTTATTTGGTTTCACAAGTTTAGTACTCTTCTGTATTATGAAATATAATACATGAAGTGGGTGTGTTTGTTCTGGGGAAATATTCATCTACTTCCACAATATTCAAGAAAGTCTTTAAAGATACCTGCCCCCCCCACCAAAGGTATCAGGGAACAACAAAATAAATTCCATCTCTAGTCAAATAGAAATCATATTTAATGATTTAATGAATACTCCCTCATAAAGTACTTAGCTAACTGGTAAATGAAGAAAGTACTGGGAATCAAATACATAAATATAACATTAAAAAGATTAAACACATACATATTTTAAAATAAAACTTACACTGAAGGAGCAAGTAATTTAAGACACTATTTTAATCTGTAATTTCATAATCTTATATTCCTGTCTACCCAAAAGGCAGAAGCTCCATAAGTTGATTCCTATCTTGGTGAGAAATTGGGGGAGAACTTTATAATGTATCTTTACCAATAATCTGCCAACATATTCTCATTCTAACAGTGATGATGCTAACAGTAATGGCTATCATGGTATAACTCTGCACATATGTCATTCTAGAATTAGAAAAAAGATATCCAGAACTTATAGGTATTTATAGTACATATATTACCTCACGTATCAATATACACATATGTTGAATACTAAATCCCTTCTTTCATTCATTCAGATTCTTTAGATATAATAATTCTTTGACATAAATAGTCCTGTAGTCTGTCTGTAGGGTTAGAAACATACCCATAGAGCCAGACAATATTATATGGTGGAAGTTTGAGTTTTCTGAACAAGTCTGAAGCTCTGGTTGCTTATTCTGTTCAAAAGGCACGTATTAAACATTTGGTAATTTAATTAAGTTTGATCTGGGGTCAGCACAGTAGCATGTAGTGTATCTCAGAAGTAAGTCTATGACAAAAGGAGACACAAACATTTCAGAGAGCCAAAGTGACCCTCTGAAAGCGAGGTATAGTAAGTATTAGAAGAACCTGGACCAAAGATTCTAGATCACTTTTGAATAGAGCCAGTTAACTAGAGGAGATGTCAAAACTCCCCACAGGTTTTAATCCCTGATAACAGGATTAAATCTCTTGGTGATTACTTTGCTGGTACTTAGTGCTGGGGCAAAGCTGTCACACAAAGGTCAAAGGATAGAGCACAGCCTAGTCACAGATTTCATAACAGAGATAAAACAGCTGACCTCAATCGCCCCTTTTCATTCTTCACTTCCCATCCCATTTCTACAGTGTCATCAGCTCCTGTTGTTGGGGGAATGGTACATGCAAAGAATACTAAGCTTAGAGTTAGGAGACCAGGGTTGGGGCCTGGTTTAACTGCTTGTGACTTGTGCCCTTAGGAATGCCACTTCCCTGAGCTCCAAATGGAAGTAATTGTGCACATCTTTATGGAGAGGATCTAAAAAGATTATAAATAGGAAGGTGCTTTATAAACACCAAAGCAGTCTTTCCCAAAGTGCCACCGGTGGCATGTGAAATTGTTTTAGGTGGAACATGGACAGACCTTTAATCATTTTTAATAGTTATATACCCATATAAATTTATATTAGAAAAACAGGAAAACATTATACCTATGATTTCACATATATCTTAGAATAAGACTAGAAGTTATTTTTAAAGTGGCTTGAATAGTGCCTACATAATACGTGCCCAAAATATTTGTTGCATGAATATATAAATGAGTAAATGAATTTAAAGAAAATTTTTAACTAATAGTACAGGTGCCATGTGACTTGAGCTGAAGTCTGGGAAATGCAGTTCTGAAGCAATAAGCAAATAGGAGGCATTTATTAGGTTTGTTGTTATCAAATATTTATTAAATAGTAACTATTTTAATAGTAACTATTTTAATCTTCAAGCTGAAAATGTCTTGCTAACTTAAGTGCAATATTTCAACAGTTTTGCAAGTATGGGAATTAATGATAAACAAATAATTTGGGGGTAAAGAGTTGACTCACCTGTGACAGAAAGGATGAATCTAATTTTCCAACAATAGCACTTAAGGAAAAATCCATAAAGTGAATCACAACTTTTTTCAAAGGGACTAAGCAAATCCATATTATTACAGTTTTAGTCGGTGGCATTATCTGAGGCTTTTTCTTGGTTTCCTTTCCTCTTCAGTTCAGATAGCAGCGTTTTTAAGTACTAGAGAACTATACTATAGGACTAGAGTAAATCTATTCTAAATATGACAATACATTTCATATAGATCTATATGACATATAGAATTAAATGTTTTGAATAAACTTGTACTTCTAAGGATACACTGTTTAAAAGTCCATATAACAGAAGCATGTATTTGCCTCATACCTGAGATTTCATTTGCTACTAACCATATGACAACTGTATCAACAAGTTCAAGAACTCTGTGCTTGGTCTCAGTTATCTATGAATGGAGACAGTCCTCCTTTCCCTCTTTAATCTTTCTCAGAAAAAAAAAAATTCATGGTATTCCACAATTTACTAAAGTTTACCTAAGCTTTGTACTCAGTTTAGTCTTTTCCCTAATATTCATATTTTTGATGTTACCTAGTTTTTCATGTTTATTACCTTTCAAATTTTGATCAGGCACTGACTTTGTTTGCCTGGATTTTATCTTGCTTATTCCTTTGCAAAAATGATTTTGCTCCTTTCTCAAAAAGATTCTGTTGCTACAGAGCATTGATTGCCCCAGCCGCCCCACCAGCCAAAATGCAGCCAAAATATTGTGGATATTGACTGGGTATAGAGAAAATAATTCATTTCCAGAAGTGGTTAAGAAAATACATAAGGCAAAGGGAATACACAAAGAACACTTTCAACAGAGAATGATAGTACCAAAGAATATAAATAGTTAACCCTGATAATCAAGCCCAGAAAGAATGTTCTTCAAAGTAACAGTGTTTAAACCTCACAGGAGGGCATACCTCCCAAATTTAGTTCCCAGGCTCAATTTCTCAAGTTACACATCCCCAGAATGCCACTGTAAGCTATCTCTGGTTTTGCTCCATAACATCAAAACGTGAGTGCATGTGATACTGAACTGACATACAGAAAGTGATTGTGTCAAAAAAAATTTAGCATGAGTTTTAATAATGATGAGTTCTTTCTGTTTTAAACAACCATTCAGAGAGCTACCTGTCAAATATAACCATGTGCAAAAAAGTCAAAGTGTGAGTCTAGAGGATGAGCACCCTACCCATTGCTTTTAAAAATGTCTTCATTTAACCAAGTGGTGTTGAACCAACATGGAGAACTTTTCTGGGTAATCAGGAGATGTCTCTACCTGTCCAACAGCAACAAACATTTCACTGAAAGGGAACATTTTGGTGCCAATATAGAAATAAATTCTTTCCTAAATTTGGCTTGAGTCAGAACACACATCGAACGTAACAATGAAATATGAAGACCAATGGGACAGTGTGCAAAAAGAGTAAAAATAATCTACTCAGAAAAAAATAAGAATTTTATTTTTTGATTATTACTTGATAGTCAATCCTTTTAGGCTAGTTAATGTAAGATCAAAGATGGTGGTGATAATTACAAAATATATCTTAGAAAAAAAGAGCATTTTTTCCTGTTTTAAAATAGTTATTGAAATAAATACATAAAGATAACCATAACCCCCCATAGTTGCACAGGCTTAAAATGTTTGTACATCATAGTGTATAGGTATAATCCCAGTGGAAGCCATTTTCCTTTCCAAGAATTCCTTAATACTGTGCCAAGATCTGGCAGTACATTTCTCCAGCCATGACTAAGCACTGAGGTCTTATTCTTGGCCACTAAATCTGAAACTATAAAGGGTTCATGGCTCAGATAGAAGCTTGTACCACTTCTTTAGAAAAAGTATAAATATCTTCTAGAATGTACTTCGTTACAAACTGATAGTCAAAGGAAAAAATGAATTAGTAAGGAGATACCACTTCCTGAATGGTATTATATAAGGCACATAACGTCCTTCGGTGCTGTCACATAGCTTCAATATTGGGACAGTATTATATAGGGGTGACTCAGTGCAACTTTACACAGACTTAAAAATCTCTACTAATTATTGTTGAGTGTTTTGTGGGGTAGGAAGGTAGAGGAAGAAAGTCTGAGTTTATAGTGTTTAGAAACATTGAGGAGAGGGGGGCTTTCAAATTCACTCAACAAACTAAGTGCTTTAAAATGCTTCCAAGTAGAACTCCTGCTTAACATGAACAGCTAATAGTAATTTATAATCAGATATGCCAATTTGTATGCAACGTCCTGAGGTTCGGAAAAAATAGTTATAAACTATTTCATTCATTAAATATGTTATTATTATCCTTTCACCCCCAGCCTGGTTAGTAAGTCCTTTTTACACAGATTATGCATAGGTAAACAATAATGAAGGTCAAATGACCACAATTCTATAATGGTGGAATCCAAATCCCTAAGGCTGTTTAATACAGTACTTGCTTCGGCAGCACATATACATAAGGTTGTTTAATATAGACAACAGAGAGGAGGAGGCTAACTTTTACTGAGCCTCTTTTGTGTACCATCTATTTACGGTAATGCATTTAATTCTTAAACATCATTCTGAGTAGGAATTAATATTCCCACTTGAGCAGTGAGGAGATTTCAGCTCTGGAGATTAATATACCTATTCAGGACCATTTAGGTAACTGGCAGAGGTGAGTTTAAGCCCACACAAGAATGCCCGAAGCCCAGGCCTCTTTTTGCCACACCTGGCTTTCTCTCTAGTTCTCTGAGGACTGTGTTCACACAGTATTTGATATTTAGAAATCATACCTCCTAGAAAGGAATCTCAGAAATTGCAGGACATTTCTAATGCATTATTAGTAATTCTGCTACATTTAACACCCCACAGAAGATTAAAAATGTCTTTCTAAGCTGACCAAGTCATTTACTATCATGACAAACAGTTGGCTAAAGTATCAGGTTATGGACAACTTGAAGATCTCAGCGCCTGCTCCAATCACAGCCCTGACCTCTCAGTCCAGAGACCACTCATGCAACCTGAAAACATGAGAGGGGCCCGGCTTGCTCTGAACTAGTAACCTGCAATCGTGTTCATTAATTATTATTATTTTTTCTACTTTGCCTGCTTCCAAAAAGGATTTGAAGTGACTTGCTGAGAACAAAGACTGTAACAGAAAACAAATGATAAGTTTGTGAGATGTGAGGGATGGGAGGAGGTAAGATAATAAATCTATTCTAAAACTTGAGTTAACACAGATTTTATCTGGTGGGGTCTGACAGGATCTTGGATTAAGTTACATACTTGGGTGGACACAGAAATACTAGTATGAAAATCTGAGAGGCTAAGAAGGTTTTAAATAATCACGTGTAAGCAAACTGTTTAGCGAACCTTTTCTTCTGAGATACTACAGAGACACATACTGGGGGAAATGGTCCCACATTCCACATCAGCAAGACAGAATTAATAAGATTTTACTATAATAAACAAATAGTTTATGAAGTCAGTCTCTGTCTTCCTCTCTTGACTTCATTAAAATGCCGGGCAGTATATGGAAGGAAACCTAATACACTGCTTACCTTTCTAAAAGCAGAAGTCTAGTTATAAACGTGGAAGACTTTATCCAATATTGTGAGGACTAAGGAGTTCTATGTAAATAAAATGTACATCATAATTGGTTCACAATTTTAAACCAATTTTACTGTAAAACATGTTTTATAGGAGATCTTTTCAAATAGATCATGCTTTGTCTTACACAGATATTAACCATAGTTTAATCCTTTCTAGGTAGACCAGGATCACCAAGACATGAGGCAGAGGACATCTGGCTTGAAGTCAGAGAGATCTGTGTTTGAAATTTCACCTTTCTTGGTATTATCAACTGAGAACAGGGTTTGGCTAGCTGGGCATCATTAAATAAGGTATGAGGAAGCCTTTCCTTTGTTTGGTGAACTATAGGAGGAAAAAGGGTTTGTGAAATAGCACTTCGTTTTTTTATGTGCAAAAGTGAGGTAGGTCCTGAAAAGACCAGAGGTTTTTTTTAAATGTTAAGTGCCCTAGAGCTTTTAAGGCTGTTATACCTTGATTTTTAATGACAGATAAATATTTCATGTGTTATCATTAATATTTTATTATAAATTTTCAGTTTTTCACCTCTAAATGTTTGCTTTCAATTACTTTTTCTGATTTATTGGAAGTATTTTTAGTGTATCTTGATATCAAGATTTTGATATCAAAGCTTTGAGAATGCAAAATTACAATGTCAGCCAATGGGAGGGGGGATATTTGAATTTACAGAAACAATTTTATGCTCTCTATTAGGAATCCACCTATTGTCTATAATAAAGAAGAAGAATCTGGATTTTTGAACCACTTTTATAGTGACTGAAAATCAGTTGAGTATTTAAATAAAGTAAAATAAATGTTTCTTGGACTCTTAGATAATGATTTCTTTTTTTTTAAGTGCACCTCCTTAAACATCAGTGAGGAACTCAAATCTCAGGGATTTGCTAACACAGACTAAGCAGAAGATTAGGACCACTGTTTAATGTGAAATGTGTTGAAAGTACATGCCTTTATTCTCCTGAGGACATAAAAAGATATTTAGACAAGTCATTTAGGACAGGAAGAATGTTTCCAGGAAAGTGAGGCCATAATCTTTTCCTTAGTTAAGCTTTTTTTTGGTAAAATGGCACGCAAAAAAGACTTGGTTTCATTTGCACAGAGATTATAAAACAGTTTAATGTCTACATCTTGTATGTGTAGCAGGTCCGTTTATATCATAAAAGCCCAGTTTTGCTGTTTCTAATTATATTTTGAATAAACTGTCAAAAATATTTAGGTTTATCAACCTAAAGAATGATTGGTCTCAGAGAGATTAGAGAATAAAATGTTTTGTGAATAGGAGTATGGAATTCATTTTCTTATCAAAGGTAGAAACATTATGCCCAGAGTGTATCCTGACAAGTATACATTAGGCATTATAAGGAGCGGGTTAAAGGACCTCCTGGTCATTTGGAGAAAGATAGTCCTTTTATTGTGCTGGCAAGAATGCTTTTGGTTTCCTTTGCCATGAAACCTAAATGCCAGTGGAAGTTTGAGCAGAGTTGAAAGAGCTTTATACAATATACTCTTTAAGAGAATAATATATACCTGTAAGAGGAATTTTTATTTCCTAAGGAGATGAAAAATTACATGTTTCTTCATCATATGTGGGGAATGTACATTATTATCTCCTCCTGCTCGGATATAAATTTTTCTACCTACTTTAAACATTCTGCATATTTCTTGCCTAGTGAGTCAATTCTACCAATTGTGAGGGGGAAAAAGAAGCTCAGAAGACCCCTACTAATTTCTTCTAAATTGAATGGTAGTTTCATGGAGAAGTTTTCATTGAATTTATGTGATCAGATTGTGTTAAGTAGAACCAGACTATGGGGTTAAACACTTCCATATGTTATAAAGACCCAGAACCGTTTCCTGAAAGGAGACTCCATTCTGAACTCAGATGTTACCTGCTGCTTCCAGAAATGGCTGCAATGCACCCCAATTTTACCCTCTTGCCAGCTCTATGTGTCACATGTCAGCATACGGGAGAGATGCAGTCCCCTGGCACTTCCTGCTGCCTGGGAGGACCCCTACCTCTGCCACACTGCTGGTTTCCAGCAACCACCATATTTTTTTTTCTCCCATCATTGCCACTTGCCTTCATTCTCTGTGTATGAATGAAGAATTAGGTACATGCAAGGAAGGAAGGCAAAGTTAACAAAATTCTGGAAATCTGGTTCCTGGGTTAGAGCCACCCTGAGCCCTAGTGGGATCTACAAATGCTTCACAACTCACCCCTTGACGATACGACATTTTGGTGACTACAACCATCCCCTCTTCATTTTATGCTCCAGAAGTTTGTGAGACCTCAATGAGTCATGAAGAATCCAAAGTGATGATAACAAAAAATAATAATTGATATCTGAACAAAGGTTAGTATTTGACAATGGATAAAGATTGGTATACCTTCCCTTCCTCGGGGCTTTGTTGACAAGAACTGTGAACGTCGTCTTCTCTTACTAATTTTCCAGGCCAGGAAGTCAGTCCTTTGATTTGGCCCCAGACCAAGTCGCCAACGTTGAACGTCCTTGGCCTATAATGTATCAATTCATTTGAAGAGGGGGAGTCTGGATTCCTTAGGTCATCTTCACTACTAATGCTTTTAGCGTCTGAAGGGCTAGGTACACACCCGTTAATGCTTTTGGCATTAAAGTCTCCATTGTAATGGATGTAGTCTTTGACCAGAGAACTTTCCAAACTATTTGAGGAGCTCGGAGATTGCTCCTCTAGGACCAGGTCTTGCTTTGTGGTGCTCAGCAGCTCTCCAAAGCCCCGACTCTGTCGAGGTCTGTTCCCATTGATGTGTGTACATCTTTCCACAGTGTTCTCTAGTCTCTCCTTAAAACTCATCATAGTTCTTTTGTAGTTATTATACCTGAAATTTTCCTCCAGAATTTTATCCCCTTGACAGTTTCTTGATGGTAACAGTATTGGGTGCTGTTCCCCAGGCAGAAATGGCAGTGTAGAGACATTGTTGAGTCTTTCGTGACAAGGACTATTGTGGACATGGCCTGGATGATCTAAAAATTCCTCACACTTCCACCTGTTTCGCTCCCCTCCAGGGCTTTGCTCCCCATCCCACTGTTTTTTAGATGTGTGGCAACTTGCCGACTTGAAATATTCAAACCCATCTCCTTCATTTGAGTTTTTCCCATGGTCCAGATTGCTGGGCAGCCGAGCCCCTCTTACACTTCTCAGCCTACCATCATGATCAACACTGCCCATGTTTCGTCCATGAATGACCGCACTGACAGCACTGGGGAGACTTAATGGGTCACCAATTGAAGCAGTGAAGGCACTCATGGCACTCAGAGCTGGAATGGGGCTGATCTGAGTTGTACTGTTGACTGCAGTAGTGATGACAACCTGCATTCCTTTGCTGGCTGCATCAACAACTGCTTTGTAAATAGCATCTATGGAAGCATCACCTTGGCCACCCACAATGAGGCCATCCTTCACCTGTTGACCAAGAGATGGGTCAATCCGCGATTGCAACTCACAAGATGTATCTTGGAAAGGTGGAAGTGTAGTGTTTGGATTTTCGGGAAGTGCTGTGAGCCCCGGCTGAGTGCTTATTCTTTTGTTTAGGAGAGCTGCATCTTCCTGCATTCTCACCTTAAAGAAATAGACAGGAAGCAGTGAGAGAGAGAGAAAAAAATATTCAAGTCCTTAAAGAGAAAGACCATAATTTTAAGATTTACCAGAAGACAAACAAATATAACAAGGAAGGCAATATAAAGAAAGAACAAGACTCAAAAATGAAATTAAAAGTCACTCTGTATAGAAAGGCTTATGTCTTGATTATATTTGGGTACTGTTTCTTTGATTAAAACATGTAACAGGTTTTTAAAAAGAATCATCATTACTAAACACTCTCTAGGAAAACTAAAGTTGAGGTGGTTGGATACAAAATGTTTCCAGGTGGGCTTCCCTGGTGGCACAGTGGTTGAGAGTCCGCCTGCCGAAGCAGGGGATATGGGTTCGTGCCCCGGTCCGGGAGGATCCCACATGCCGCGGAGAGGCTGGGCCCGTGAGCCATGGCCGCTGGGCCTGCGCGTCCGGAGCCTGTGCTCCGCAACGGGAGAGGCCACAACAGTGAGAGGCCCGCGTACCGCAAAAAAAAAAAAAACAAAACCAAAATGTTTCCAGGTGATGACTCCATGTTTTCAGTGTCATTACAGGTTTTGCAACTTGGAATTCAAAGAGAGAAACAAATCTGTCACCAGCACTGCTCAAATTAAAAAGGAAAGCAGATTTAAAAATGATTTCTAACTCACTGATATTTCTACTTATCTAAGTGAAATACAATATAAGATAAAACAAAACAAAATACATATACCCCTATCTTAACAATAAACTATTTCTGATATGACACTAAATTTTTGAAGTCTTTAAATAGGGTAGTAATGCCTACTCTTGAACCTTACCAGGCCACTGCCTGAGGGATACCCCCATGCTGCCAACAGTGACAATGGCTCGCTACAGAGGTGATGCTTAATTGGGAAGAGGTGAAGGGAGGGAATGCCCGCCAGGGAAGAATATCAATACTCAGGACAGGAATGATGAGTGCAACTTGAAAAAGTCCACAGGTTATTCTAATTTCACCAACCTCAGCTAAGAATTGCTGCTATAGACCCTTGATACTTTGGATTTTTCCCCCACAGTGATCACTCCCTTCCTGTCTTTATATCCTTTCCTATTAAACCAGAACCTGGGATCTATCAGCACATAACTACTCTCATGCCATTCTCCCCTTGTCTACACCTATCAGATAAAATCCCAATCTTGGATCAATTTAACTCCCTACCTTATATATCTATATGTACAGTGAGGATGCTGAGTATCTATCCACAGGAACTTATGGCTTCCAACCACAGCTGGGGGCTTACGTTCCCATCAATCCTATGATTCTCTGGTTAGGTATCACTCCCTCTCACAACTATTCAGGTATTTATCCACTTCCTCAAGCCAGCTGCTATACCATATCCCACAGTATTCTTAGGAAATGACCTTACTTAGAGATAATGAAGTTCACAGGTTAAGAATTCTCATAATTCTTATACTCTGCTATTCCCTGCCTTCTGGCAGCACACACTTCTCTGCAGTATATGTGTCCCTGATCCTGTCCTGCTTCCCAGTGGAAGAGGAGTCCCTTCTACTCTCTGAGAGTCGTCCTCCATTCATGTTCTGGATCCCAAGCCTCTCCTCAGGGATCTTGCCTTATCTGTTACCCCTTTTCTTCTTTATGTTCAATCTCTTCCACTTTTTTTGGCCTCTTTCCTTTAGCATTCACCTATGTGCGTGGCTTCCATATTTTACAAGCTTGCATTCAACCTACACCCGCCTTGGGGCACTACCTTGTTTCTCGTATGTTCTTCATAGCTAAGTTTTTGAAAGTTTTTGAAAGAGTAATCCATACTCTTTCTTTTCTCATCCTTACATTCATTGCAGTCTGGTTCCTGCTCCCACAACTCCAGCAAAACTGCATTCCACCAAGTCACTGGTGATGCTCTTACTGCTAAATCTAATGGAGTCCCTTCAGGCTTTATCTACCTATTTACTCAGTGACATGGTTGAGCACGTCCTCTTTCCTTCTAAGTTCTTTTATTATATAAGATATATATGAACATTTTCTCATTGTCAGAAAAGAGAAAAGCTTTCATCACTTCCCCACCCAAACCTGTACTTTTGCATGCCACTCTGATGCCATTTCTTTCTCAGAAGTAATCAATGTTCTAGTGCATCCTCGCAGACTTGTTTTTAATACCTTAAGGTGTGTAGGTGTATATCTAGTCTCCCTTCTTTCTTCCATTCCTTCCTTTCTTCCTGCCTTCTTTCTTTCTTTCACATAAATGGTATTGTATTTTAGTATTGTTCTATAATACTACAGTATTGGAGCTCTGTAATCTTGTGGATCTTCTATATCAGATTATATAAATCTATCTAACCTTGTAAACTACTAGATAGATGGATATAGCATAACATATTTTACTATTTTCCTCCTGATGGTTGCTTAAGTGGTTTCTAATTTTTGACGCCACAGATCAAGTTGTAATGAACATTCTAGACTGTGCCCTTTTGTTCACATTTGAAGATTTCTCTAAAATAGATACATAAAAGTTGAACTTCTGGGTCAAAGGAGGTGTGTGTATATATGTATATGTATATGTATATGTATATGTATATGTATATGTATATATATATATATATATTTTTTTTTTTAAACTGCTGAAATATCAAATTACCCTCCAAAAGGACTATATCAGCATACAATCAGACAAACATATATCTGAAAGAATTCATTTTCCCACGCCTCTGTCAGCAAGGGATATCATCAATCTGATGAACATAGTAATGTTGTAATTTATATAACTCTGATTATTCTTTTCATGTTTATTACTAATTATTATTCAATTTTCTCTGAATTGTCTGTTCATTTCTATTGCTCATTTTTCAAATCAATTATCTTTTTTCTTCCTAATTTGTAGGGGCTTTAAAAATATTATGAATGGCAATTATTTGCTATTATTATGCAAGTATTTTCTGCCAGGTTGCCACCTGTCTTGAACTTTGTTTAGAATACCTTTGGTCATACAGATTTTAAAGTTTTATGTATTCAATTCTGTTACCTCTTTCCTTTTTGACTTCTTGGTTTTGTGTCTTGCTGAAAGAGGCTTCTCTACCCCAAGATTATTTTAAAATCTTCTATATTTTTTTCATGTGTTTATTTAGTGTTACTCTTTCCATCCAGCTCCTCAATCTAACCATGAATTTATTCAGTTTGTAGAACTAAAAGAAGACCATGTGGCTGAAGCCAGGGAGAGAGTGGTGAGAGCTGGGGCTGGAGAGTGAGGCAGGGTAAGCATGTTAAGGATGTGGATTTTAATCATGGGAGCGACGGGAAACCACAAACGGGTTTAACAGGGTAACATGATCAGTTTTTACTAACAGCTCCAAAAGGACCAGTGATATGCTTCAGACAAAATAAAATGCTTCACACAAAAAACTGGAATGTTTAACAATATTCATTATTGAGAAATAATAGTAAGTAAAGGTGAAAAGGTACATAACTACCTTCTTTCGTCTCTTCCCCCCAATTAAGTAAAACAAATAGTAAATATTGTTTTCTACTAAAGTAACCCAGGGAAGGAGAGTACCTGAAAGTTCTGAAACAGACAAGCCATGGGGTTATTGTTAGCTGGGCAAGGAATTGTGGACTGTCCTTGAAAAGCCTGGAGATTCTGGTACCCCTGAAGAATCTGCTGCTGTTGCTGATTTGGAGGAAACATCTGATTGTTGTTTAACAGCGACTGTAGATGAGTCAGTTGATGGTTATTCAAAGTACTGTTTATTGAGGACATGTCACCTATAGTTTGAAAAACATAAAATATAAGTCAATGTGATTCTTTGGAGGTCCTATGCCTATCTTTGTTGAGGATTCCTAAAACAAAAACTAAAAACTAGACTTACATGGTAATTCTTTTTTCTTTTTCTCCTCAAAGTCTTACTAAGTCGTAAGGAAAGAGTAGTTTTATTATTTAATTTCATCTTTCACAATTAGTGTTTTGATTTTGTATCATGGAGAGACAAGTTAAGTCTTTGGTCCATCCACTAGCCAATCCTTATATATTGATTTTCAGTGTTATAGAATTCCTTGAAACCATTTTTGTTAGAGCAACTACAATTAAAAGTTAAAATTAGTCTTAACTGCTTTAGCAAGCATAAGTATTTGACAAGATAGTTAAAACAAGTGGGTCTGATCAGGCCTGTTTACAAAATTTAGTTCTCAAGCCACAGTCATCAATAAATACCATCAAATAAAATCAGATTTGGTCTAGAAATATGTATTTTGTTTTGTTTTAATGTGTATTTTTTATACAAAATATGTATTTTGTATTTTGGTTACCTAAAACTAAAATTGTAAAGAAAGCTAATAATACAAAAGGATTCATTGTCACAGTCATTAAAAATAAATATTATATAATCAGATAGGATTAGTTAATAACTACATTTCTATTCAAAATTCAAAATTAACTTGTTTTGAAATTACACTGAAATTATTTTGAGGATAATGTCATAGAAATTGCCCTACAGCTTGAAATCTGTAAATCTGTAATGCTTTGTAGGTTACTTAACTACATTGATTTGACTGCCAAATAGAAGTAATTAAACTTTTTTGTAAAGGTGTCCATGAAATCTGGAAACATATTTTTTTAAGATACTGAAGATACCCTTGACAACATCATGTATATTTGCCTACGTTTCCAGACTTTATGGACATCATCTCTATACTTTATATTACAACTACTCACATCAAACAGCTGAACATACTTGACATTATTTTCTCAATTTTTTGAGATAAGATAATCTACATAAAGGATTTTGTTTTTAAGCCACAGAGTTCTAAAGAATAATACTGTTTGAGAAAACCTAGCAGTAGCTATTGGGGCCTTCTGTTTCCTTGAACTTGGGCAAACTTTAACTTTGAATGTTATTATGCCTTGCTTCTTCTTTTGCTGGATAAGCATTTAGTTTTGTTTATTTAGGGATCCCATGGAAAAACACTTCCTCAAACCGTTTTCATCCACAGTGCAGCTGCTCACACTAGCCCTGTGATGCCACACCAACTAAAATTCAAATAAATGTTATTTTTAAGGTGCACCTGTGCTTTAATTATTTGAAAAATAAGACTCCACTTGGCTTAAGAGAATGATGGGTAGGTTAGGTTTAGGTGGCATCAGAATTAGAAGAGAAAGCAGATTAAAATGATATTTAGTACTGCTAGAATAGGGGAAAAGGAAGAAGTCATTTTCATGTTTGTATAACTATGGTTGTGTGTGGGTGTTATTATATTTAGTTCCTTAAGCAAGCTGTGACATAACAAAAACATTTTTAAAAATAGTGTGACAAAATGGAGTTTTTTTTAAAAAGGAGAAAATGAATTAGAAAAACGTTTCTTTTGTAAAAATTTGTGAAAAAATTTAACTTACCAAGCAGACCTGTCCCCAGTAGAGGGTTAAGTAGCTGTGGCACCACAGAGTTACTGTTCAGTTTAGCTGGACCAGGTGTATTCCCAGCATTATTAGATATATTCAGCAATGTTTCTGCCATTGACACCACTGCTGTCCCACCAAGTGTTGAGACAGTCAGTGCTGCCACTGCTGATGATGTAGTGGTTGTGGTAGTGGTTGCCTGGGAAGAAGTTGCTATGGAAACCTCTGGATGATTAGCGGTGTTGGCCGATGCCGAGTTCAGGACACCTCCCAACAGCTGGGGATTCAAGGCCATTAATCCTGAGGCCCCAGTGACAGCTGGGAGGAACAGGGGGTTAAAAGTAGTGTCACTGCCTGCAAAGCTTGGTAAAGGGTTCCCCAGGGGGCTGGTTAAAAGGGTCTCAGCTCGGCTGTTCTCTGACTGATTGCTTGGCAAATGGTCTGGTGGGGCTGTCATCTGTGTTAATGAGGGTAAAGGGGTATTTTGCTGTTGCAAAAGATCTGAGATGGTCAGATTGAAAGATGGCAGGGGAAGCATGGCAGCTGCGTGGGCTTGGTTCTGAAGCAGGGCTGCTAAGAGTTGAAAGTGAACAGGCTGCAATACCTGCCCATCCATGTCACTGGAGAGAAAAGCTAAAGCAGCGTTTACATTCGGGTTGAGAAAACCTAAAGGGTGGAGGTTGATCTCAGACTTGCCTTCTCCTGCTGAAGGCTGGAGGATATTTAATAGATTCTGGTTTAGGAGATGCTGTTGATTCACTGGCAAAGAGATAGGTAGAGAACTGAGGAGGCTGGGGTTCAAGGGGTGTGGAAGATGGTTGTTTGAAGTGCTGTTGGATGGAAAATGAAGTGCGTGCTCCTGGCCAACAAAAGGAAAATCACTCCCAATGGGCAGCTGACTCTGCAGTGGGTTTCCAGCTGCGGTGGTGACTATGACCCCGTCTTGAAGGACAGATGTTGTCTTTGTGATGGCAGGGTGGTTGGTGCCAGCTATGGCTATGGAGGATGATGGTCCTGAACCGCCTAAAATAAAGGGAAAAAAACCCACTTATTAATTATGGATGTTAAGGAAGACAACTCTATAAAAATACATCAAGATACATTTCAAATAATATTTTACATGTCCTCTGTAGATTCTAGCCAGATAAACTGTAATTAGAGATGATTTGACATGTTAATGAAACTAGTTTGACTTCATACTTCTTGACTTACTTTGAACATGAATATATTGAAGAAGCTTAGTACTTTAAGCAATACCTGTTTCTAACTATCAAATATTTTGTTTTTCACAACCAGACAAGGTGAAAATGGAGGAAGTTGTGTTGTAGTCCATTCAATTGGGTAGATAAAAGTAACAATGCTTTATTTTTCAAAATATATTTTTACATTAAAAAAAGTTTTTGTTCTATATTTATAATACCAGTACTTTCTTTTAGTGGAAAAAGCCCCCCCAAATAGAATATGCATGAGAATACAAAACAGAAAATAAAAAGTACCTATGTAGATAACTATTAATATTTTAGTGTATAGTTTTCTGGGCTTTTCCCACCTAGATGTATATACATATGCAGACATATATATACATGTTACATATATTTTTTAACAAAAATGGAATCGTATTGTTTTGTAACTTTTTTTCATTTATCAATATATTGTGAATATCCTTCCATGTTAACTATAGATCCATTTTACTAGTATCATGTATGGATATACATAATTTATTCAATCCATTGTTGTGGATATTTTGATTGTTTACAATCTTTTACTATTTCAAGCAACACTATGATAAACATTCTTATTAACTCATCTTTGCCAATGTGCTCAATTATTTTCTAAGGGAAAATTCTTAAAAGTGGAATTCCAGGGACAAAGCGTTTACAAATTTTTAAAGCTCTGGATAGACATTGTCAGACTGCCTCCAGTGAAGCTGATCAATATATATTCAATTGATATTTCTGTAAACAATGTAGGCAGCGCTCATTTTTCTCACCAACACTGTGTTTTATCATTATTTTAAAATCTTTGTCATTCTAATAGCATAAAGATACTTTATACTCGTGATTCCTTAAATCAGACCAGTCTTCACCCAAATAGCATTCTTTTTTTTTTCCAAATAGCATTCTTAACCTTGAAAGTCTTATGTATGCTAAAGATGTATATTTTAAAGTATACTAAAGTAATGTATATTAAATTCAGGGAACTTAATAATAAAATTTCAGTTGTGTATTATAATTGTTTTAGTTGTTATCGATCCAAGCTACACAAAATAATTACCTAGAGAACTTAAAAACAAACAAACAAACCAATGTCTGGACCCTATCCAAGACCAGCTGAAAACTCGTCTCTTGGGGCACAGCCTGGGCAGTAGTATTCTTTGAAATCACCCCTGGTGATCCAGATGCACAAGGGGTGGGGTGGGGAGGGTGAGAATCACATTCTGTTGAAGGAACCTACAATCATTTTTCTGAAAAATGTCTTACCCTAAAGAAATGCATTGTTTCATTTAATACATGCATTTGGCAAATATTATAAGCACATACACTTAATTTATTAAAATATTAAACATGTATATGTTATTATGAACAATACCAGTGTTACTGAAAATCTAAAATAATTCAAACACTTTACTGCTGTGCTATATGTCATGATAACAAACTTTATATTTGACCACGTTACCATTGAGGCCTTGTTCAAATACACAGAAATGATTCCATAGTTGTAATAGTAGTACAAATATAACTATATATTATTCTTGTTTCCTCCTAACAGACTAACACAATAACTTTTCCTTTCTGACATAAAAACTCCATACTAATATTTTTAACCATGTAGCATATGGATTGATCATATTTATTGATCCAATAAAGTTTGGCATTTATATTTTGATTTTTTCATCATTATATATAACACACGAATGGACATCCTCCTGCATATGAAACTTTCCTACCTTTGAATTTTTCCTAAGGAAACTCATTGGTATGATCGTTCTGAGACTCAAAAACAGGTAAGTGAAAGGCTTGCAATGTGTAAAAGTATACAAATAAAAGGAGTTATCATTGTCATCATTATTATTGACATTAGTAGCGGCAGTTAGTTGTGATGACATGGTAATAGTAGTAAGTATAAATCAGCATATCCAACATATATATCTCTATAGCACGACTTTGCAATTTTTCCTAGCTGTTGTGGTCTTTTTTTTTTTTTTTTTTAAGCTCTGTTTCATTTAAAGGAGACAAAATGCTGAAGTAGGCATATGGTATACAATTCTTTAAATATTAATTCAGATTTACAATCAACACCTTAAACATTTCATTGCTTCTTAAATCTTTCTGCTATTTCCGTTAAACAGGTATGTGCCTTATTTGCGTTTGGAATCCATCTTTTTAAACAAGCTAATAAAAACTCTTATTTACTAGTAATCACTATCTATGGCTTTTCCCCCTACCTGTTAAATAATAACGGCATATTTAAATGTACAGATCACCCATTCCTTTAATCACAGTCAGAGTACATTTTCAAAATACTCTAGTGTGTATATGACAAGGCTTTGTAGATGAAGGATTTCTGTAGAGGTTATTATTCTTTTATCTTTATTTTGTAAGAGAGAAACATCCACATTGAGGATTCATGAAAGTAGTCATCTGGGGACATTATTCTAAAAATTCTCCATCTAAATATTCTTGAGGAATTACAATAAAGAAAATATAGCTACTCTGGGTATATTTTTGCATTACAAACAAGAAGAGGGTGAATACCCCAAGCTTCTTAAGGCTAATAGGCGGATCAGGCATATTTTTTATTTTCTCTAATTTTCAACACACCAATTCAACGATCAAGTACACTCTACTGAACAAAAGGGTAGAAATGGTGATACAAACAAATAAACAACAACAACACAACACCCTGCCCTTTCTTTAAGGAACTCAGAGTTTAGGCAATGTGATAAACACACAGATCTCTCTGTCTCTCTCAAATATACATTTTTTGAGAGCTTATTACAAACCAGGCAATTTTAAAGCTCTTTTCACGTATCTAGTATAACTACAAGGCAATATGCCAGGAACAATAGCAGGTATATAACAAGGGGACAATTGTAAAACTGAAGGTGTCAGGAAAAACTAAGCAAGTGGTAACATTTGATCTGGGATTTGAGAGTAGAAAAGGAGATAGAAAAGGCTTCTAAGTAGAAGCAAAGTAATTTTTAAAAAAGGCAAGGAGATAATAAAGTGTATGGAGGGTAATAGAGTCCTATGTATCCTCAGAACAAAGAAATATGACTGAAAATATTGTATGCTGCTTTCCTACACACCCAAGCCCTCCCACCCATGGTTAAACCTGCTGCCTTAGATAAGCAGTGAAGAAATTTAAAATCATCTTTCTAAACCATTAAAGGCAAGGATCACTTCTTATTTCCCTCTGTATTTCCAAAACCTAAGAGTCTCTGACACGTGGTTGGCATTCCAAAAGTGTTGGTTGAATCAATCTATTAAGATCGTAAAACTTGCATTCAACTTCTAGGAATCAGATCACTTGATGCTGTGTGTGTGTGGCAAGTGTGTATGTGGAGGAGAGAATACCACCCATTTGTGGAGAAAAGTGAAAACTGACTCTGTAGGGCATGATTGGTCCAATGCCAGGAGATAAGGGATGCTGGAAAGGAGATGGCTGAAAGATGTCAAGTTACTTTAGAAGACTCCCAAGTGTGCTGGGGAGTTAAAATAATCTTATGGAGGAAGATGTCCATCCCAAAGTACTCTGAATTCTTAAAGTCAACTCATTAATGCTTGGGGTCATTGAAAGAAGATCTTGAATTTTTATAGCAGGAGGGAAATTGGAAATTGCTTATTTCTGAACCACTTAATCTTGAACAGGCATTCTCTGGTGAACTTACTTCATAGTTCTGCATAAAAACCTATGGTCTGTTGAAGCATGTGGGGAAAAAGTTTTCTTAAAGCTGAGTTTTCTTTTGGCAGCTAAGATGTTTTGAGCTTAATCTAATGAGGGAGAGAGTTTTTTTAAAAGAGTTTTTAAAATAGCAAACTATTCACTAAACATTTAGCAGTTAAATGACTAAAAGGCAGCTGGGAACCTCGAACAAGTTAGTAAGTTGGAGAAGTCCTTTAATTAGAAAAAATTATTATTTCACACCAGCCAGCAGCACCATGAACTGGCATAACTTCTTTTTCTCATTGTTTCTGTTACTTTTAAAGAAGTAGGAAATAAGACTGGAAAGCCATCCAAATAAACTTTCCTGGTGTGAGATCACATGCCTAGACACCCAATCAGACACTGAGATAGTCCAGTACAATTAGGAAACAACAGTGGTAGCTTTTTCCAGTGGGGTAGATTTCCAGATATAAACAGTATTCTTTGCACACACATATAATTTATGATGTGTGTGTGTGTGTGTCTGTATATGTGTGTGTATACAGAAATAGCATCAGTAATTTTTTTAAGGATTTTTTAAAGGATGTTTTCCTATTACTAACAATTTCATTCTTGAGGTGTTTTATTTGCCTCATTTTTTAAACACTGCTTTTCAAAACAAAGGTAATGTCTACTTCTTTAGAGTTATTTCTCTTCTTCGTCACCAATATTCTTTGAGAAGAGTCATTGTTCATATCATGCTAAACTCTCTCATGGTTAGCCCTTAAGTATTAATAATATTGTTGTACATGTCTTTGTATGTGTACAAGAGAGGGCATAAAGCTCGTTCCAAATGGACCAATAGGTGCTTTTAAAATGTCATTTTACCACTTTGATCTATAGCTTCAATTTTGAATAAATACTACTTAATGCTAGAAAACTTTTTCTTAATTGATATGCCCAAATACTGGTTTTTATCCATAAATTCAAGAACCTAACAAATACATCATATGGAACATACTCCTTCACTATTTGACCTTTATCATTTGCTTTGGCAAGTGTACTTTAATTGCAAACAGGGTCAATGATAATCCTTAATAAAAACGAATGCTTCTAGAGACAAGAGAAAATATCATGCCCTAGTGAGTCTAATAAATATAATTCTCTTTTCAATCCCATGGAAATAGTAAAATTTTCTCTTCTATATTTAAAGGATTAAAAAAATTGAAAGATAACTTTTATGAGGTCTAGATCTTCCAACAAGATATTATTTTCCCAAGCCTTAGTAATGACATGGTAATATGTATTTACAAAAATATACCAAACTCTATCTTTGTGCTTTGGATCCTGATGTAAATTCCTAGCATTCCTTTACCAGAAGTAGGCAGGAAGCCCTAGGGACTAGTGTCTATTTGTTCTCCATAAGGAAGGGAGGGAGGGACCCAAAACCAACACAACTTAGGAGAAAAGGAAGAGGGGAAAGGGATCAGTGGCAGTATCTGAGGAAATACTCTCCACCCTCAACAGGACCAACCTCTTAGGGAAGAGGAAAGAACAGTGGAAGGACTGTAGCTTGAATCTTGGAATATGAGGTCTGAGTGATTATGACTGTGTTGAGGAGGTGAGGCCAGTCTTCGGGTGGTAATGGGGTCAGACAAAAAAAAGGGTGTTTTACTACTGATCACTTCTGCTTCCTTTATTAACACATAGAATTACTCTGAAAACTGTTGAAATGAAAAAAATTGCTTGAGATTTTTCACTGCTTCTCAAGTAACAAAGATTTTTGGTTTTTTTTTTTTTTTTACAAATGCTTTTTATCACATTTTTCTTAATAGTTACTGTAAGGAAGCAAATGCTGAGAGAAGAGGTTAAGTCTCTTGCTTGGTAGGATTTCTGTTCTCTCAAAATGCTAGAATAACAGTTAAAATGCTCCATCCATCAATATACCAACTGGAAGTTTATCTCATGTTGTTTAATGAGCAGAGCAAGTAGAGATTCTAGATTATGAATAGTTAACTTTGTATCTTTCCATTGTGTACTATTTTATTTTCAGTGTTAAACAGTGCAGAGCACATATTAGGTATTCAATAAATATTTGCTGAGTTAATTACCTCATGAATATTCTAAGACAGTGCTTAGACCTATTTAAGACTGTAAAATCGATTTAGTATGCCCCCAAACCAGTATATTTTGATAAATGAAATAGAAAAAAAAAAAAAAAAAGAGTACATTGCATAACTGGGATATTATTTTGTGGAAACTGTTTCTGTTAACTTATACATGTGAGTGCTGGGTCATGTTCTGCTGGTGGGTGATGAAATCATTTCGGTAGATCATGATTGTCGTAAAAAAAAGAAATAGAATAAGATAGGATAAGATAGAATGGGATCTAAAATGTCAGAGTGCATCACACAGAGTGTTTTTTTCAGGAAACTTTTGTTGTACATTCAAAACATATCTCTAGTTAAATGGAATGCAAGTTAATTTCTCGCCGTGGTTAAAAGTAAAAATAAGTTTGAAAAACACTGCTTTAGGATCAGGCCTCTCAGTTGCTCAACTCCGTGGGGGATGGTCTATGGAGTTGCGTTCCAGGAAGCATGTTTATCAGACTCTAAAGTGAGAGGTATCCCTGTGGAGTCCTGCAGCACAGGAGCTCCGCTCTGGGGCATTTGTGATAAATACTACTCTTTCTTATACCTGTACCCATGAGTCTTGGATAGATATTTAGAATTTCCCTGGACTAGCTCCTACCCCAGGAGTATCTCAGCAACTCCTTCAGACTTCTGTTTGTCTAGTTCCATTCCTAATCTGTAAAAAGGTGAGTTGTTACTTTGACTTTGCAAGAGGTATAATTCTTAGAAAATAATTTTTACTCTACTCTGCTTTGTTAGCATTAATGTTGTTTGATATAAGTTCCTTGAAGGTAGGAAGTTTATGATTTGATTTATTTAGTACTCCATGCACGTGGAAATGAAATCTATTTTGATGACATTAGGAAAATGTTTAAGCATTATTTTTAATGAGTCAAGTCTTTGTAGAGTTAACATTACTGCCTAGAATTTAGGTACTTTTAGACGCTGCTTCAATGTCCTTAGACCACTTGATTTTAGTAAATAATAGCTTAGGCATCCCCTTGAGAATTGAAGGATTTCTAGTGATTTTATAAGTGAGTTTAGTGTGTTGCAATAGAATAAAATTCCCCCAATTTGCACACTGGGACAATTTATTTCTTGAAAGGTACAAAATAGATCATTGAATCAGCAAACATATCACACCACTCTGAGCTGTTATCACCTTTGATTACATAGACTCAGTGTCTAAATTCAAACATATTTTAACTCCTCTTTTTGTACACAAGGAAACATTAAACCTGGAATATGTAAACAAAGCAAGTGGTGTAACCCTGATATTAGGAAACCTTCTTAAACAGCAAGACACTGCCTGTTGTAAAAATAACTTACAGCAAAGAAGAAATGGCTCATTTTGCAAAAATTTAACTAAAAGAATAGACATAGATTTTTATCACATAATCAAGATTTTAATATAGTTTTGGTATTTGGTTAAAAAACAAGAGCAGAGGGCAAGTTTCAACCTAGAAGCCTATGCATCAATCAGGTGAGGCGTAAAATCTAGGCATTTAAAAACTTGGGTGGAAATACTTTCAATAGCAATTATTATTAATTCAGTCACAACCTTAAAGGAGTCTCTGCCTTTTTTCATTCTACATAAGTCTATAAAAGACTAGAGGCTTATTTCCACACAAACGTCCCATATCCTGAGACAGCTAACACAGAACAATCCATTCTGGAGTATTTTTATCCCATAATCTTTTTGCAACTATAACCTCAAATGAAGGGAAGGACAATTTCCCTTTATTTTCTTTACTGGCATGCTCTGGGAATAAATACATACATAGAACAAAAAACCAAGCTTGCACTTTGCAGTATTTTATCCAAAGCATTCTTTTGTGATCTCTAATTTTCTTATACCTACCATATTAGTGGCTGCACTGAGTTTCAATCAAATGTATTTTGTGCTGAAAAAAAAAAACACTTTCTTTTCCAGAGTTAAAAAAAAAATATATATATATATATATAAATATTCATGAGCAAATATTTATTCATAGGTTTATTTATATTCTTGTTAGTCAATGTATATCTTTAAGAGTTAAGGCAAATAAATGACTGAATTATTTTTCTCTTTTGGTACAAACTCATACTCTGCCCTTTCACAGGAATACATTTTCATGTGTTTTAGAAGAGTTGATTAAATGTTTTTTATTACAAAAAAAAATAAGAATATAAAAGGCATTTTAAAGTGAAAAAGTTATATTTAATGACTTTATCATATTGGAGGGAGGTAAGGTTCAGTTATTAAGTTGGTTAGCAGAATAATCTAAATCTTTTTGCTTCTTTGAAAATTGTGAAAACCCACAGGGCCATGGAAGGATGGGTTGTCATGTGGACACTGACAGGGCTGGGTCCTCTGCAGAGGCCCAGGTTACTGGCATGTGTGTTTTTGTTCTATGGTAAACAGATGGGCAGCAGTCAGAGGCCCAAAGAGGCATGGACTTGATGAAATTTGTCAGTCAGGGGTACTTGATTTTGAATTCCTCCCTAAACCAAAACACCACAGGACACGTGCTGGAACCACTTAAGTGTTGAAACTTATCTCACTTCATAAACTGAAAGTTGCTTTAAATGTACACGAGTGATGGATTTCAGAACATACCTGCATTCAGCAGTTTGAGTATTTGGACTGAGAATCAGGAACTGATTGGGGTTTGGTTGCCAGATCCACCAGAGCTTTGCTTTACAACTTGAGGAATGTCACCAAGTATCCTACTGGTCATTTTCTAAATCTGTTACATGGAAATATTAAACTTCACTTGTAATTTCATATCCAAAAAGCTAATAGAAACCTGTAAACTTTACAATGCAAAGTGTTTAGAGAGCTTTAGTGGAAAGGCAATTTCAAAACACCAAATAGAATTAATAAAACCTTGTATATTCTTAAGTTTTTGAAATGCTTTCTAAGCATTTCGTACCTTTAATCTAATTTTTTTTTTTTAACTACTTTGCCTCCGATTCTCATATATGAGTTTTAATACATTTAAAATATGGACTGGTATTCACATATAGGCCTAAAAAATGAATATTTGGGCTGTTTATGATAGAAAAACTTTCTTTAAAAGAAGTTTTTGAAAACAAATAGCCAATCGAATTAAACGTTTTCAGAGTGATTTCTGGTCTTAAATAAGGTCTTAATGTAACATTTTTGAGCTGCTGCTTAGGAGAGTGGGGAAAAAGGCACTGGATTGAGCAGGAGGTCACTTGAGTTCCACAACTCACCACAGGGAAGAGTTGGGCCATGTTACCTGTGGGTCTCTTTCACCCTCACTGTGCTATCACACCTGGAATGGCAGGGCTAGCGTCTGCAGAGTTGCCTTCTTCAAAGGCCTATTGACACATCACCCACGAGGAAACCCATTTTTATCTGAGTGAGGTGATACAAATTCATTCAAATAAAGGTTACCAAATGTGATTCACAAATGAGGGGTAGTTCTTTTGATACTGTGGACATTTCATCTGCATTGGCACAAACATCCTAATTATTGTACACTAGGATATTAGAGTCCAAATAGAGAAGGCAAAATTACTGACTTTTGTCTAAAAGTGCATCAAAAGTTTACAAACATAGTTCCTAACATGCATTGATATGCTTTGATTCACTATCTGTTGGGTAGTTTTAAAGATCTGAAAGTGAAAACAGTATTTTTCACAACTAGATGTTTCAAATGAAAACTTATGCAGCTGGGAAGAAAATGGATTTTAGAATCAGATGAACCTGAGTTCAAATCCTAATTCAATTATGTATGACCTTGGACAGTTATTCAAGTTCTCTGAGGCCCAATGTACTCATCTGTAAAATGAGGACAAGAGTACCTTATACTTTGGAAAACCGCACAAATTAGAAATAATATAATACAGGCAAATCACCTGGCACATCATAGGTACTCAATGACAGCTAAAAGCAACATTTTAAGAATAAAATGTGGTTTTCTTCTAATGTCTTACAAGTATGCTAGGAATACTCAGCAAAACTTAAAGGGATAGTTGTAACCGTCATCAGCTGTCTCACTCTGAAAGCCCAGCTTTGGTGTTTATTTGATGGATGAATAAATGTCAGTGAAAATAAACATTCAGGCTAAGCAGTTATAATAACAGTACATTCAGTTGACACAGTTCACTGTGTATCTAAAAGAAACATGATATTAGAGACCTCTTTAATATTCAGCTCATCAAAAGAATTATATTAATTAGTAAATCTACCCATTTTTATTACCAGCTGCACATCAGAGCTATGTACATTAAGCAGTATTTAATTTTATTAGGTTACTATTTTAAAACGTTCTTATTGACCTAGATTTTTATCAGGGATATGCTTTCTGTTAGCTTACACATGATTGGTCACATCCATATCATTACTAGACATTTATTCTCATCCCTTTTAGCTATTTATATGCTAACACTTTACTTATATTAGTAAATTTTCAACATGTGTGTTTTGACACTCCCAGCACTGGCAATCCAGATCTGATGTTTTACAGAGATGCATGGAACAAGAAAATACATGCCTAAGACTATATAAAATAAGTCAAAACTTGACAGTCAGAAGAAACAAGAATATAAATAAATGTTGGTCTTTTCCATTATAGATAAATTAAAATACATCATTAATAAAATACGTACACTTTGCAATATGAACTTAGACCTGAAACAAAGTAAGTTGAGGTAAGGGGTATCAAAATTGAAAGATATAATACAATGAGACTAACAATGCCTCATCTGAATGATTGAAGGTATGCTTAATAAATATAGTGTATTTTTAAATAGTTACTGATTTTATGTAATCTTAATCTGATAAATGCATAAGATTAAATTTTCATTTGCTTGGGATTATCTAAAAAGGAATATGAGTCACTGAAAAGCTGGAAGCCCCTTCGGAATAAGAATCCTGTTAAACACGTAAAAAATAGTTTCATGAGATTCCTTAGACTAAGAATATCAAGAAGGCACTAATCATTTCAATTATCATCTTCACCTTATATTCTTTTTAACAGAAGAGGTCAATGAACAGTTCTTCATTAAATACTGACATCAAAACATAACACATAACACAAGTTGTGGAGAATGGCAGGTAAAAGTAGTGACACCAGGAAGGAAAACACTTGATTTTACTATCAGCAACAAAGACATGTAGGTCATAATGCCTTTCCAGCATGGTGGTATAACACAGTCTATATATATCTACACAATAGATTATTAAAAGCCTCAGCAGTTTTCCCACTTCCAGTAGCAATCTGGTTTTAAAAGCCCACTGTTTTCATAGCTGAATAATTCATCTTTTATTTCCTCCCTGTCATTTCCCACCAATCTCTCAAATCGTTATTGTTGGGTTATGGGTATTCTTTCTAGTATTCTTATGGTCAAATTTTCTGATGTCTCAATGAATTTATCTCTATAGTGCTTCTTTACGTTTTTTTGTAACAATTTCTGAGGACTCTACTGAAATAAAATATAGTTCTTTCTAATGTGTCTACTTTTAAATAAATTTGTCTCCTTCATTAATAGTGGATAAAGAGATACCATAATGTCAATGGTAAAAACAATGGTTTAGTTCTCCAAGAAAACTGTAAAATAATTTCAAGATCAAAAATTCTGGAAATCAGGTTTTCAAGCCTTTTTTATTGGAAAACTTGAATTATTACCTTTTTAAAAAAGGGAGTAGCCAATATCCATTTATGAATTTTTTCAAACAAATAATAATAAAGGATAGCAAACTAGGATAAGAAAACACATTAGAAGACAGCTTTCTACTTCATACAACTTCTAGTTACCTCTTCCTATCCATTCACCTATTTCTGGTCAGCAGCAAGAACAAAAAATCCATGTATTTCTGCCTTTTTTGGGGGGTTTTCCAAATGAGCTTCATTTACCTGAATACAAACAAGAGCTAGGGGAAACAGCTTTTATATTGGCATAGACCAAGTACATGTCTCATGAACCAGGAAATCCTGCCTTCTATGGCTTCTTTTGTAGTTTCGAGTCCAATGGTTGTAGAACCAACTGAAAGTCGAACAAAATTCAAAATGACACAGGTTGACACATAACGGAAACACATGGAATTCTCTTGGCTGTTATTTTTTTCTGAGGCAAATCCCTAGCATTCTGTAAATAAAATTATAAATACTAAAGAAATGATGAGAATTTCACAATGGGGAAAGGATCATTTCTTATCATAATAAATATTTTGGTATAAATTTTAAAAAAACGTATAAAAGTTTAGTACCTTTGGGTACTTTTTTCTAATAAAACCATACCTGCTTCAGAACTTGTTTGATTATAGCTGCTAACAATGCTGTTTGGTATCACTGGAGTGGAGGACGTTGAAATTCTTGACTGAGGTGGATTGGGATGTAATGAATTTCCTAAGGCCATGCCCGACTGACTGAGCATCCCACAGTTCCCGCTAGCCTGAATCTGATTTATTAAACCTGCGAGATGGTGGTTTGGGACTGGACTGTTACTGTGAACAAAGTTAGTGTTTGCATTGTGGCAGTGCACGGCTTCCCCTCTTAAAGGTACGTCCTGTGTCAGTGGATTCTGAAGACCACTGGAGTTCACACTGGGGTCTGTAAAATGCAGCTGGTTAGCAGAGCAAGGCAAAGCAGTATTTGAGCGCCCACAACCCGGGCTACTATTGCTACTCAAGTGAGAGCTTTGACAACTCATAGACTGTAGTAACTGAGACATTGAACTGATGGGAAACGACCCCTGACCCTGCTTCCTTAGCAAGTCGGGTCCAGGTTTAGGAACTGCAGAACTATCCATTTGAGACTGTCTGAGCAAACTCAGCACTGTGGTAGGTGGCTGTTTTCTTTTCCGCAGTGAGTCCTTTTGCTGAGACATCAGCTTATCTCTTAGTGCTGCTCGACCACTTTGCCCTTCACCTGTTGGGAGAAGCATGTTGGCAGCAGGAGGGAACATGGTGTTTAAAGTGCTATGTCCTTCAGTGTTGCCACTGCCAGCAACAGCTCCAGAATTGCTACTGCTGCTACTGTTGTTACCAGCAAGTTTGTTTTGATTTGCTAGCTGTGCTTTGGCTGCTGCTGAGAGTAAACTACTTGCTGGAAAGGAGGCAGCATTGTGCTGGTTCAAGATCTGATTTAAAGGCATTCCCAGCAAACCAGGCTGACTCTTTACAGAACCGCTTCCGGCAGATGCAGTAGGAAAAGCTGCACTGCTTGGGGTATTTAGTACATTACTCATTCCAGCAATTAATGGGTTAGGGATATCCTTGTACTGATGATGTCCATCGGACTTGGTAGAAGGGCTTGATGGCATTGATGGCCTTGGGGACCCTATTGTTGACCTTGGTGACCTGGGTGGAACCTTAATACCACTACAAGTGGCCTGGGGTCCTAGAGGTGGCATCATGAAATTTCCGTGATCTGATGATGTGGAAGATGAGCGTGATCTTTGGGGCGATGCCTCAATCCTTCCAATTCCAGTCCCCATCATGTGCACTGGGGATGTCACTGGAGAAGGGGACAGGGAGGTTGAAGCTGAATGCTGAACTCTTTGTACATGACTCCCATGATTCATGTGGCCAGGTTTTACGGTTGGCAAAGGGAGATTACTTGGCAAAGGAACAACAGCAGGAGGCATGCTTACATTCATCACAGGTACCTGAGAGTGGACATTTGAATGGAAACTAGTTGGATTAATGATAACAGGGTTCTGATTCACTGGTTTACTAGGAATAGGGTCAAGAATGCCAAGTGGATCTTTCTCAGATGTTAATGGCTTTTTCTGAAGAGCACAAGAAGGTGGAGGAGGGGGAGGTGGGCCTTGGGGTAGTTTGTGATGGAACATTGCTCGTGGTATTTCCATATTAGTTGAAAAATTACACATTGGTTTTTTCATTACTGGACTCTTTGTAGTCAAGGTTGGGGAAAGAGGTATATTAGTCCTTCCAGCCATTGCACAGGATGACTGTCCAGGAGAACCGTGTAGCATTACTGAAGGGGGAGAAAGAGGAGTCCTATTCAGGTGAATAGGACTAGAATTGGGAGCTCCATGAAAACCAGGATTATTTCTTGTGAAAACATCAGGGCTTCCAAGTGGGTCAGTCCTTGGAGAGATTGAGCCATCTCCATATATCTGGGAACCTGACGACGCTGGGCTGGGCAGGCCTCCATGGCTGCCACGGAATGGAGATTTCTGTCCGTGTTCACTGCTGCCCAATCTCTGCCGGGGGTAGACAGGGTGGAGTTCTTGTTGCTGGCTTCCAGGCAGTTCTTGTACATACAGCCTTCCCATGGCATTTGATGATCCAATCATTAATTTGAAAGGATTCTTACATTCAGGCATTACAGAATTTGTAATTCCTTCGTGAGACTTATTTCTTACAGATCTTGGAGTTGCTGCCCGTGAAGGTACTACTGGAGTTGCATCTGATGTGAAAGAGAAAAAAAAAAAATCTGTTAGTAGTCTCAATTCTTTTGTGTTAGGATGGAGGGAGGGAAGGAAATGGGGAAGGGAGGGCATCTGAAAAAAGAAATCTGCAAACAGAAGCTGTGACTCTTGGAAATTAAAAAAAAAGTTCTGTACTCTACAACAAATTTTGATTGTAAAAGATGCACACTGTTCTCTCTTAGTTGAACAAAGGTTCTCAATAACTGCTCATTATGCTTGTTTCCCTCATGTCTGTTGAGAAAGGATGGGGATCTGAATCCGTACATACTGACATTAGCCATTCTAATAATATTTATAATATGCAAAATCAAGAATGACAGCCCAGATGGAAATGATGATGATTTTATTTTTTGGATTTGAATTAAGAACACAGTTACAATAGAAAATTGTAATCTGTGTGGCATAATATTTTCTTGAGTGATTTAAATGAATTGCCATTTTCACCAGAAAATCTGTTGCCCTATAAAGGTTTGTATAACCTTACTGAAACCTCCTCGGGACAGCTACAAAAACTCTTCCTCAACCCAATATTTTCACTGTGAGAGTAACAGAGTCTTAATTTTTGTGAATTAAGTAAATAAGATTCTGAATCTTTTACAAAGGGAGTGATAACAACAGTAAATACAGTGAAGTTAAACAATCATGCTAAACTTCATATCAAGTTTGCAATACTTTAACACTTCAATTTCTTTGCCATTAATTAGTCATTGTTGTAAAACCAGCCTCAGTCAACCAAATTAGGTAAAAGACTGCAATTCTTTTATTAGGATAGAATTCTTATGCAAAATTTAGTCAGAGTGCAAAAATCTTCAGTACTGGGCTCCAATTGAGTATTCTCTTTTTACAGAGTGCATTGTTCCCTCGCTGGCTTTTTGGAATCCCTTCAGTTCTTTCAGAGATCAGACAGAATACAGGCAACAAAAGCAACCTGGTTCATCATACAGAATTTTCATTTGCTGTCAGAATTCTAGGTTTAAGTTTTTTTAGCCCCAAAGGAAGTTTAACTATTTTATAAGGTTGTGACTTCTAAAACAGGGATGGCAAATAAAATTAGTTTCATATACCAATTCCCATCAACTGGTGGTGGCTGCTTAGAGAGCTATGCTGAAAAGGGTGCTGAGCTCTAGCTGGACTCCATGAGAAAATGCCAATGAGTCTATTAGAGGCACAGGAGATAAGAGTGGTACTATTCATACTATACACTGGCCATCCCAATTCTTAGACTTACAGCATATCAGCAAGTATACTCGGATTCATTTGCAATCAGAGGTATATTTACTTAAACGGATAATTACACATTTAAGATAAATAAACTTCTCCTACCTGCTGAGTAGTATACAGGTCAAATCATAACATAACAATTTCTAAGTCAGTGGTTCTCAACCTGGGATAAACAGAAGTCTTGGTAGTGTACAATCAAGAAGTAAGAGAATGTAGTGAACGTATATTTTTCTTGGGAAATGTGGGCTTTCTGTTTCTGGCATGGTAGAGATTCTTTGATAGAGTGATTTCTGTACATAATACAGTATATGAAAAGTTGAGAACCAATCATAAAAGAAAATCGCAGCAGATAAACTCAACTGAATTCATTTTCTTGTTAAAGAAAGATTTTTACAGTTTGTAATCAAGGAAATAACATATGAAAAATATTTGGGGCACTGAGCTTGGCATATAGTGAGAACATAGTCATCTGTATTAACATCACTAACATTATTACGGGACTGACTGTGTCCTCTTTAGTAATAAAGCCACCAAGTTGTGTCTTTTCTTGTTCATTTATATAGCTGTCTACAATTCAATGATTAAAAAATATAGACATTGGCATTTTTACATTCGACAGAATTTAGAAAGTAGCTGTCGTTTAGAAAGAATTTCTTCCATACTGGGGAAAAATAGTTACCATCTTTAAAATAAAAGGGATACTAAACAGATAAACAAACAGAAGTCATGCTGCTCTTATGCTGCAGTTAGGAACTAAAGTATTACAAGAGTTGGCAAATGTAAATGCTAGGTACTCATCAAGTGCTTTTGTGTATATTAAATAGACCTTTCGAAAGAGGTGTTGTATGTTTATGCATGTAAAATAAAGAGAGGTGAAAACTACTACATGAGTCTTCTTAATCTTTATTTAAATCACAACCTTTTAATATAATTTAAAATTAGAAAATTGAAATAAATGCTATGTCTGAAGTTGGTAAAAGAGTAGAAATTAATCCAATAAAGTATATCATTTTAAAAGGAGATGGAGATATACCTCTTATACCTATACTAGTTAAATATTTACCTTTAATTTCAATAATGAAACTTGTATGCATAGAGGAGGACAAAGGACCTAGACCAAGATTCTGCTCCAATCATTAAAAAGGAAACAAGGCAGACTCTGTAGACAGAGCTGAAATGGTTTGATGTGATGTGAAGTGAGAATGGCAGCAGATATGAGCATGTGCAAACACATGTGCAAGGTAAGATGCAAAAATGAAAACATACTGACATCAAGGTGGCAGGCTAATGATAAATTTTAAATAATTTATTACTGTTAAATGTCTTTAAGTTGTTGCAATATCTTTTAATTTAAAAAACATAGCTCATTAAAGAAAAAGAAAAATTCACTAAAATATATTTTTTTCTTACATACCTTAGTGGAGCAAATTTTTCTGATCATTCCTGTTAAAGTTTAAAGGTTAGAGGGTTATTGGAGAGGAGCTCTCTGCTAATAACTGCCAAGTTTGTCTTTCCCTACCCTCTTCACATGAGTTCTAAGTGTGACTCTTTAATGACCTGTTTGGTGTCACAACTGCTTCTCTTTGTATCTAAAACTATCAATAATTTGGCCTCAATTTACCTATGCAGGTTTAATTTTCCACTCAAGTCACATTAGTTTCCACATCATTTCTTAATTATGCTATACTTATCCTAGACAAGAATTTTCTTATTTCCCTTATGTGTCTAAATCCTACCATTTTCCAGGGCTGGTTCAAATCTGAGTTCTACCATAAAGCTTTCTCTCATCACTACAAGTTATATTCCTCATCCTTATTTTTCAGAACTCTGCAGAACAATGCTACTTATCTTTCATAAACAAATGCTTTGGTGTTCAGCTGTATTTTATCCAGAATTACTATTCAAGTGTTAATTGTAATATTTTGGAGAGTTTGTATTCTAGCCCTTACAAAAAGAAGTTCCTCAGCCTCAAAGTACAATTCCACAAATTACATATAAATCATAAAGGGAAAATGTACCTCAATAATGGACATAACTTTAACCAAGAAATCAAACTTAATGTCATCAATACGGGATAAACTGCCATTATGTGCTTCCTAATGAGGATATAACATCACCTATGCAGTATTCCTATCAAACTATGTTTAACCTGAATATAAATATGAGGAAGCAATCAGGCAAATCCAAATTGAGGAACATCTATAAAACTGGCCTAGACTCTTCAAAAGTATCAACATCATGAAAGATTTAAAAAGACTGGGGCCCGTGAGCCATGGCCGCTGAGCCTGCGCGTCCTGAGCCTGTGCTCTGCAACGGGAGAGGCCACAGCAGTGAGGGGCCCGCGTACCGCAAAAAAAAAAAAAAAAAAAAAAAAAAAAAGAAAAAAAAAGACTGGGGAATTGATGTAGATTAAAGAAAAGTAACGTCTCTTTGCAGTTGCACCATCTTTGCATCCTGGATTTTAAAAAAGATTGGATTGAAAAAACTGTAAGAATATTATTAGGACAACTGGAGAAATCTGAATATAGACTGCATATTAGATAACACTATCATAACAGTTTTAAATTTCCTGAATGTGATAATTAGACCGTGGTTTATATAAGAGAACATCCATGTGTGTTGAAATACTTAGGGGTGAATTGTCACGATATCTGCAACTCCTGAAACAAAACGTTAACTGGTAAATCTAGGGTACTCGAACTGTTCATGTAATTTTTCTGCAGCTTTGAAATTTTTAAAAAATTCGTGTGTGCATACAAGCGTGTGTGCATGTATGTGTTGGATGGAGGTATAAAAAATTCCCGGCAAGGTGATTTGTTAGTAGGTGTTCAATATGTAGCTATTAAATGACTGAAAGAATAACACTGCCAGTTCTTGATAACATTGCTAGTTGCATTTAAGGACTTGATACTACACATTCCAATACAGCCCTAGGAAAAAGGCTACATTTGTTTCCTAAAAACCAATGGCACTTTCTCTTTTGTTAGCTCAGCTCTATGTACCTCCATAGCATTTGTATGTGCTAATCAGTGTTTACTTTCCTCATTTAACTAAATGATTTGGATAGGAAACTTAGGGTGACAACTTCATGGGAATTTTTCAGAACTAATTTGCTATTTGCAATAAAATGATAAAACATACATCATTTTAAACGAATGCATTGTGCATGTTTGAAAAGTGGACTCAGAAAATGCTTGGCAAAGTGATTTCTAGTGACTCCTCCAGGAGAGGAGTGGGGGAGGAAAAATCCCTAAAACCTTCACCATATTACATACTTGTTCCTCCTCCGGGACTGGGGAGCACCAGAGAAGGATGTGGGGCTTCCATGCTTTTATGAAGTGTGGCCACTGCAATGATTTTTCTTTTATGTATGCATAGCTTTGTGACATCTTCATCTGCTTTAACATCTTCTGCAGTTCTCTGTTTCACAGCAGCTCCAGGATCAAAATTAAACACCTGGAAAAAGCACAGCCTTTGTTTAAAATATGTCTGTAAAAATATTAAGTAAAAAGATCCCCTTGTTAAAAGAAAAGTTTTGCATAGATTAACCCATAAATCTATATACAACTTTCTCAAGTTTTTAAATTTAAGAAAAGCAACTTTATATATAATGGAATAAATACTTCTGCTGAACTCATGGTTTTTAGTGGCAGGGTAAATAATGAGAATTATCCTAATTTTGAGATAGCCAAGATAAATATATGGAAAGGAATAGTATCTGATAATGTTCCCAATTTTAGATACTTCCTGATGTTATAACAGTACAAAAACAGATGAAGTACAATTAAGAAACCCTAAAAATCTGACATTGCTATATGTTAACTTTTCCTTTGGCTTTACTTTATTGCTATATTAATATGACCTTTTCACTGATTTAAAAAATCTACCAATCTATTTTAAAAAATATTTATTGTGTATATACTTATAAGCTGTTTCAAGTGCTTTTTTATGAATGAGGTGACACAAATAAAAAAGAAAACCTTGTCTATTAATCGTTAGTTCTATGATTGGGACTACTATAGATACCCAGAAAACAATGACATGTTTCTATAGTAAATATTTTATCATTTAAAATGATTTTACTTTTTACCTTATAAAGGAGTAAAACAGTTTCACTTTTGGCTATGAGGGTTCAGCTTTGTAATTTAAGAAATATTTGTGGCAGATCTATCAACACCAGTGCTAAAAATAACATTGCAGACTGAGGAGGGAAAAAAATACTGCACTATTAAATAGTGAGCATGGGTATAGCTCTAATAAAACGGTGCAAAAGGGGTTTTGATGAAATATTTAATATGAATATAGGTTTGTCACCTTTGAAAATGACTCTTGGACTTGAACTATTTTCTTCAATCTTTAAGCATTCCAAAATGCATGCAAAAGATATATAATTTAAGACTTTAAAATATATAAATGATTGGAGAAGTAATATAAAAATGAAATGCCAAATGAGAAAAGCAAATATATGAAACACCTAAAAAATGAAAAATTGCTGATACATCTATTGCGAAATGGTTACCTTGGGAAGAATAAGAGGACATTCCAAGCCACACTTGCATGTTCCGTCAGTAAGCAGGTATGTTTTAACCTGCTCCAAGCAAGATAACAAAGACCCACTGGGACTGTGAAAATAGTTTAAAAAAACATCAGGAAATAATTCTGACTGCACATATTATATGAAAAACGGCATAATTTATAGTCTTACTGTCCTTCACAGGGTTTTTTCCTATGAAATATTTTCCTACTAAGGAAAAGCATTTTCTTTGTCAGTATTATGTTAGCTACTAAATTATAGCCTTTAACACTATCACCCTTTCTTCTGACCAAAATATTTCTCAGAAAAATACAGATCTTCATAGAAAAATAAATAAAAGTATTTTGACAACCAAGAGTGGACTAAGGATGGGAAAAATGTATTCTTAAGAAAGAGCAGATAAGAAAGGAACAAGAAAACTACATGAAAGTAATCATTATCATTTTAAACTAGAAGATCTACTTCTAAAGCTGTTTGAGGAAAAACTGAAATTTAGGAACACGTTGGAGGTCAAACCAGAAAGTCACTAAATTTACAAAAATTCGAGTTAACAAGTTCTTCCCTTTAATCTTGGAGTCTAGAACCAAGCTGCCCCTGTGTAAAAACAGGCTTCTCTTTTTCCTCCCTCATTCATGTGTTTCTTTGAAGATAGATCAATGTGACCCAGCTCAAATTCTACTGAAGATCCAAGCCGTACTTATAAGGATGGGGAACTCTTGAGGAGATAGGGTTTTAGGGGGCAGAAAGGTGCCTTGCAGGCCTTGCGGCTGGTGATTGGATAGTGCTCTCAACGTTACTACTCTTTGGGTCACAGAAGTTAGTATGATATACGAATACTGATCAAATTTAAGTCTACATATTAGGTACTAATCCTGATGACAGGATAAGTCTCTAATGTTTGTTTACAATGAGGATTAGTTTAAAATGGGCAATTTGCATTTTAGGACTTCTATTATTAATGTACTGATTTTACAGCTTGCATGCATATTATGTCTTGAAAACTATTATATACTTTTTATTCAAGAATATCTTTTATTTATGACTATTTACCAAAACGTTCACTTAAGCCATCTGATAAAGTTTAACCAGAAACGATATCTCCATTTCATAAACAAAGCTTTACATTACCACGGGTAGACTATTCTGCTTCTACAAAAACACAGGTAGTAGTTTGGTGTCTATAAATAAACCAGCTTTAAAATGCAATTCGTATTTTACTTATGGACAATCATATAAGTGACTTAACACATGTAGAAAATCACAATTAAAATCCTCAACTTTGTTAACTCTCTCATTTATTTGGGCTAACAATTTTTTTCAGATGATATGCAAAGAATAATAATTCCCATATTACAGACTGGAGTTCCACCCTAGTGGTAGGGGCAGCAAGATGTTTTTGGAGGTCTGGTAATTTTGATAAAACAAAATCACTAGTTATGTGAAGAATTCATGAATTTTATGAAAAGAAACTGCCTAATGTGTTACAGTTAAAAAAGTGTATGAATGAATCCTAGAGGCAGCTAATTGTAAAATTAAACTTGAAGACAAGAATTCCTGAATTCTATGAGTACTCTACTCTAGACACTTTAAAAACACTTCCTCTCAATCAGTCAGTTGGGTTCTTTCCTTTAGGTGCAGCTCTTTAATTAACTTTTGGGAGTAATAATTAACATAAAAATAGTTACAAGTCTTATGGCATAGATAAAGCTTAAAAGATTGGAAGCAGGTGGGAAATTTAATGTGCAACCTCAATGCCACCCTGAGGCAGGAGCAGCTGGAGACTAACCTAAAACTTATAAGCAACCTGCACATTGCAAAGGAAGCTATAGAAGGAGGGCTAGCCTCTTCTACATGTTCAAGTAGTAATTTAACCAGTTATATACAAAGAAATCAAACCCATGCTGGCTGAATTTATTTGAAGGTGTCTTACTTTATCTGGCAAATTAGTTTCCAAAATAATCTTTAGTGTACAGATTTGGATTGGGAGAATTCAAACTCATACTAACAGATAGTAAAGTCTACTCAGACTTGGAAAAGTCAGGAGCAAGATAACTGACAGATTCCCAGACTTAATTTGCTTTAACCTAACTCTCAGCAACCTGAAAAGCTGATTTATCTTTCATAGGGATAAAGATGAAGTAAAATAAAAACAAAACAAACAAAATCCCCCCCAAACTAAATTATCAAGATTTTTGGAGTTATTTGCTCTAAGCTGAATATATATTTGCTCCTTACAGACTAGGAAAACCGTAACTATGAACATAACACTGATATCTTGCTATATTATTGATACATTGATAACAAAGTATTTCTGGCAGTTTGTTTACAGCACTGACAATAGAAACACTTTGAGAAAGTTATTCCGTGTGTCCTCATCCATCTAAGCTACCATGGGGTGAGCTCCACATTCCCTGCTTTCTTATCCCTTCACCTCAATTAATATAGAGCATAGCTTGAATATTACAGAAACAAAAAACACGTGTGCAAAAGAATTTCAATTGGTCATTAAGTTTACCTCAAGAAATACCTTCCACAAAACAAAACAAACAACCAACCAGCCAACCAACCAACCCAGGACAGAATCTGAACTGACAGTAGAGTTGTTATAGTATGAAATCATTTGGGTTTATATACTGGAAAATTTTTCATTTATATAAATACATCTTTGCACAAATGAGAATTCCGTTGAAGCTGAGATACAAATAACCACAATGAAAGTAACAACATTAATGTAATGATGCAATGTGATATTTTTTAAAAAGTTCTCTTTGTAATAGGTTTTCTTACTACATCACAAAGAAAGATTTATGGTATTCTAATCATATACTTACTGATAAACTACAAAGTAAGGAACTTAGGTGCCAATTGTTTAATAATAAGACTAAAACTTCTTGCCAACAGTTCAGTTACTTCATTCAAGTTGTTCAACATAATAAAGGCTGTCAAAATTTAAAAGAGCAGGCATTTATATGTAATTTGTATGATTTTTACTTGTGAGATGACTCCATCATGACTTTTTCTTTTACTAGTATATGCAGGGAATAGATTAAAAACTGCACAGAAAAAATAGGGAAATTATTTTTAGTTAATATCAGGCATTAAGAAACTAATAATTGAAACTGCCTATAGATAAAAACACTTAACCTTACATCAGAATAGCCAGCTGAAGCACTATGAAGGACACAATAATATTGTGAGGAGACATCGGGTCTGTTTTCAGTATTTTACATTCTCCTGTGAATGTAGTAATGATGCTCATGAGTTTCTTTTAGAAATCTTCCTATTTTTCTTTATCCTTGTTAGAGAGATAAGCAGGATGACATTTTATATAAACACAAATAATGCATAAAAATCCTCTCTTGTAACCTAAGGCAATTTACATCACAAAACAGTACAGAATAAAAACACTTAAATATTTCCAGCACGAAGATCATTTATTCAAATTAAGTTCAGGTGCTGTCAGTTACAATAGTTACACTCTCAGAGGAACAGACTGTACCTCCTTCAGCTGGGGACCACAAACTTGGAGGTAGCACAGGTAATAAGGGCTCACCTGACATAAAGCACTCCATTTTGATCCACACGTCGCTGCCAACCCACAGGAACTTGTATAGCTGGAAGACCTCCATCCTTGTCCCCTCCGTCACACTCCTTGCCTCCATTCATTTTCTGTGTCTGCTTGGGACTCTCCAAAGATATCAGCAATAAGATGATATCCTTATATTACAGGGCATCATGGCCTTCAAAAATGGCCAACGCAGCACAGTTTTCCCCAGACTGTACAAAATGCATTGGGAAGCTTCGGCTCAGTTTGGAACCAAGTCCTTGAAATCTGCCATTGTAGAAAAAATCAGTTTCCCATTATAATCTACATTAAATAATCAATATTTAATTCCTAAGGATGGTCTACATGGGTAAAAACGAGTGCTTCTGACTAAGGAAAATCATATTCACCAATGCTGGTACCTGTCTGAAGTGGGGGAGGGGAGGAGTGTAAGTTTTTAGTTCAACATTTTGTCTTGAACCTTGATGTTGGACTAAAATAACCTCTATTGTTTAGAAACTGTTCTCATTTTTACAGTGTGAGTCAGTTAATATTTCCAGGTACTACCCGCCTTTATAGACCACATTCTTTAAACTTTCTCTTCATCTTCCAATCTGAATCCAAGATGTTGCAGGTTGGTTCATCTGATGTTTTCATGTCTTCAAAATTCCAATAATGTAGCCTGAAACATATGTAAATATGTAAACACTACATTTAATAATGAAAAACTGAGAAGCTGCACACTGTTTTTCTGTTTTTTAACATCTTTATTGGAATATAATTGCTTTACAATGTTGTGTTAGTTTCTGCTGTATAACAAAGTGAACCAGCTATAAGTATACATATATTCCCACATCCCCTCCCTCTTGCGTCTCCCTCCCACTCTCCCTATCTCACCCCTCTAGGTGGTCACAAAGCACTGAGCTGATCTCCCTGTGCTATGTGGCTTCTTCCCACTAGCTAGCTATTTTACATTTGGTAGTGTATATATGTCAATGCTACTCTCTCACTTCATCCCAGCTTTCCCTTCCCCTCCCCGTGTCCTCAAGTCCATTCTCTATGTCTGCATCTTTATTTCTGTCCTGTCCCTAGGTTCGTAAGAACCATTTTTGTTTGTTTGTTTTTAGATTCCATATATATGTGTTAGCATACGGTATTTGTTTTTTTCTTTCTGTCTTAGTTCACTCTGTATGACAGACTCTAGGTCCATCCACCTCACTACAAATAGTTCAATTTTGTTTCTTTTTATGGCTGAGTAATATTCCATTGTATATATGTGCCACATCTTCTTTACCCATTCATCTGTCGACGGACACTTAGGTTGCTTCTATGTCTTGGTTATTGTAAATAGTGCTGCAATGAACATTGTGGTACATGTCTCTTCTTGAATTATGGTTTTCTCAGGGTATATGCCCAGTGATGGGATTGCTGGATCATATGGTAGTTCCATTTTTGGTTTTTTAAGGAACCTCCATACTGTTCTAAGCTGTACACTTTTAAAAATAGAATAAACTGGTAAGTGTACTAAATCACTCTTATGTCCTCTGCTGTCAAAATCACATGTCAAACTCAACGTGTTTTCTTCTTCCAACTTGATCCACTTACTCCAGTTAAAACAATTTGCTTGCTCTTGCAACTTTCTAATTGCAAGATAGAGATAGACCCATAATTATGGCATTACACATATACACACAGAACCTCCTTCTAACTGACAATAAAAACATATTTATCACCTCTTATAACCTGACAACTAGAAAGTTGTGTGTTAATCTAATCACTTTTTCTTTTTTTAATTTTTTTTTGGCCATGTGGCATGTAGGATCTTAGTTCCCCGACCAGGGATTGAACCCACATCCCCTGCATTGGGAGCAAGAAGTCTTAACCACTGGACTGCCAGGGAAGTTCCTCAAAAACTTTGTTAAATGACTTAAGATTCATATCATAATAGTAAAACTTTAAAAAATTTAAATAAAAATTAATAGTTTAGATTGTTTTAAATACACGTGCATGTATAACTCAATCAACACATAGTGTAAGTATACACAAAACTACTCAATCTGCATTCTTAAAAGTCTACATATTTAAGTTGGTCCCAAATCTATTTTTAGATCTCTTCATTGGGAAAGCAGGAGAATGCTTTATAGTAAAAGGCATCATGATTCAGGCATACACCTTATTGCAGCCTTGGCTCTGAGGCAGATTAAAGGTGTTGTAATGAAGCAAATACTAATATAGCTGAAAGTCAGGAACCATGGGGATGGGTGTGGGAAATACTGGCAGGCAATGGGAAAACCAGCAAAAATTTATTGGGGAAAAATGTGGGGTGTAAAGGATAGTGCCAAGTAGTACATTCTCAATGGTGACTCAAGGTGCTAATTTGCATTTCTGGGCCCACTCCACTGGGTCTATGCCTCTCAAAGAAATGACCTGCTTGCAGGCACAGCTTCCTATTTCTGTCTCCCATTCACTGACCCCTGCTGATCACATATGTGTTTTATTCATGTTTCATTTAACAGTTAATGAGTGGCTATAATGTACGAGGCACTATGCTATGTGCTGGATTACAAAGACGGTAAGACACCAGTTTATCCAAAGCCCCAGGAAATATCTGTGTTTGGCACTAAAGAGGTGCTGAGGGACTTCCCCAGCAGTCCAGTGGTTAAGACTCTGCACTTCCACTGCAGGGGATGAGAGTTTGATCCCTGGTCAGGGAAGTAAGATCCTGCAGGTGGTGTGGCAAAAAAAAAAAAAGCTGCTGAGTGGGGTAGAATAGAAAGGAAAGAGGCAGGGAGTGGGACGAGAAAGGATGGAGAGAGCAAGGAAGGGACAGTTCCTGTCCTCAAGAAGTTTCCAGCCTTGTGGAGTTCCTGGTGCTAGTGAAAGATGTGACAGAGATAAGAATTTTGTGTGATTCTGGACTCCCAGTTTGGCCAAATAGCAACAGACCCCGATGAGTGAAACTTTTTTTTTACAGTCCTTTTTCATGCTCATTTTACTACCTTTCTTTTTCCTAAAGAAATCTCTTCCGTGGTCTTTAGATTGGACCACCTCTCATCTTCCTCACTTTCAAGCTTTCTTTTTGATGCCTATTTCTTTCTTTCTTTTTTTTTGTCTGCCTGCTCTTGCGTGTGACTCCAACTTCCCCAAGACTGACTGGCTCACTCCATTAAGTAATTTGTATATCTGCCAGATAATAACATTGGATTCATTTCTGCCAAATGTCTCCCTCATATTTCAATAATCAAAAATACAAATATCCGACTGCTGGGTTTTGCTTAGACCAGCGGTTCTCAAAGCATGGTCCTGCGACAAGCATCACTATTGTTACTAACATCTGGGAACATGTCAGAAATACAATTCACAGGACTGACCCCCTACTTTCTAAATTAGAAACTCTGGGGGCAGTCTGTTTTTTAACAAGCCCTCTAGGTGATTCTAATGCATGCTCAAGCTTGAGACCCACTGGCTTAGACTAATGCCCCTGCTTTCCATCCCCGGACATGACCGGTTTTACATTTCTATACCATGCAGGCAGCCAGCCTGCTACTTCCTTTTGTTTCTGGAAGGGTCATCCTTTTTGTGGCTGATACTTCACCATTCTAGAGGCAGCTCAGTTGTAAGGGCCTTAGGAACCCCTCACGCAGCTGAGGTCCAGTAACTATATAGTTATCATGTATTTATCTCTAAGAGGCATTGATTTCCTCAACATTCATTCTGTAAATTTGGAAAATTCAGAGATGTTTGAGATGAAAACTAAAATTGAACTGTAATCTCACTGTTGAATCATAACCACTGCAAACATGGATGACTTTCTTTCAGTCATTGTTTTTGGAAATTTCTAAAAGCACACATTAAAAAAAAGAATTTAATCTAATAAACAATGAACCACTACTCCAAATTCACAATGTAAGCATTTTATCACTTTTGCTTATTTAAAAAAACAAAACACTATAAAAATATTACAGATGAAGTTAAATACTACCCCTCACTCCCATCCAATTTCTCTTTTTCATCCCATCCACCTCCCCTCTGGCTTAAAGGCAACTAACATCCTTTTTTTGGTCTGTATCTTTCCAGGCTATGTTTTTTTTTTTTAATAAATTTATTTATTTATTTATTTTTGGCTGCGTTGGGTCTCCGGTGCCACGTGCTGGCTTTCTCTAGTTGCGGCGAGTGGGGGCTACTCTTCCTTGCGGTGTGTGCGCTTCTCATTGTGGTGGCTTCTCTTGTTGTGGAGCACGGGCTCTAGGCATGCGGGCTTTAGTAGTTGCAGCATGCGGGCTCAGTAGCTGTGGCTCGCGGGCTCTAGAGTGCAGGCTCAGTAGTTGTGGCGCATGGGCTTAGTTGCTCCGTGGCATGTGGGATCTTCCCGGACCAGGGCTCGAACCCGTGTCCCCTACATTGACAGGCGGATTCTTAACAACTGCGCCACCAGGGAAGCCCGAGGCTATGTTTTTATATGTTTATTCCTTATGTATATATGTAAACAATATTTGGTTTTGTTATATGTATTTTAAAGTTTCAACATAAATACTATTATACATATATATCATTCTGCAACTTGCTTTTTAAAATTCAACATCGCTTTGAGTGCTATCTCTGTTGAGATACATAGATCTATCTCTGTTGCAGATATATAGATCCAATTTGTTAACTTTAAACATTTGAATGGTATTCTAACATATGACTTTACAATTACTCATCTATTGGTATATCAATCATATTAATGTTGGGTTGTAGGGTCTGCACATTTAAACTTTAGAGGCACTGCCAAATTGCTCTCTAAAGTAGCTACACTAATTCCATGTTTTTCTATGTATAATAGTGCCTTCTTTCCTTTAAATATTGAATCATTACCACTTTATACTTTATTTTCACCTTGAGCATTTTACTATGGCATTAAATATTTTTCCAAAATATGACTTTTAATTGCTTAGAATTTTCTTGGACAGAGGTTTATAATTTATTTACTTACTTCCCTTTTGTGGACATAGATTTTCTCCTAAATTTTCAATTACTAATAAATCTGAGGTAAATATCTCTGTACATAAATATATGGCCATTTTGATAATTCACTTAGAAGTATTTGCTAAAATAGAATTGCATCATTTTAGGGCCTTTGATAAATTTCCTAAAGCGCCAAGAGGGTAGTTTTAGGAAAACATTTCAGGACATGCTTCTCAAACTTTTGAAATCCATGCATGCCTTCTTTTGCTGAATATTAAAATCTATTCTATTTGCCTCTGAGATTCTGATAAGTTTATCTTCTATACAGACCAATCATTCAAGATTTGTCAAGTTTTATTTTTATAGTTTTATGATGAAAACACCAGTTTCTCCTCTTTTCCAAATTTAACATAAAAACTACATATCCACAACATTTTCCCTTCACTCCTTCCCCAAAGATTCCATTATGACCCACCCTGTTTATATGGCTTGGTTCAAGCCCAGCAGACACAGGTTAAAACAGAAAAGATAGTGTAATATGAAAGGCACCTCCATCTCATTAATACTAAGGATCAGGGATAGATCTTATACTTAGAACATAATTTAAATTTATTTCACAAACATTTCTGGTAGCAATAACAAAATTCACAAAGGGGTGTGTGTGTGTGTGTGTGTGTGTGTGTGTGTGTGTATATGTTCTGAGAATATCTGCCACCATTCTACCAACAATTTCATTTTCCAACCACCTTTCAATATGCAAATTAGTATATGAGAGTCGACTTTTGGTGAACTGAATTTAAGTGACCTGATTCACTTCTTTGAATTGGCTTCATTCAGAATTCAAATTAGATGTCACCTCCTCAAGGAGACCACACTGTAAATCCTAGGTATTCTCTGAAACTTTGTTAATTCACTGATACCTCTTATTACCCGATTTTTTTCTTATCATTTTTTGTTTGTTTATTGCCTATCTCTCCCCACAGGAATGTAAACTCCTCACAGCAGGGACTTGTTTCTCTACGTTCCTCCAGTAGTCCCACTTCCTGGTGTAGTACCCGTGGCCTACAGGAGGTGCTTAAATACTTGATGAAGACTAGTTACAAGTTACTACAATGACTACATTCTAGTTAGCCAATACAGTTTTATATTTCGATTTTTACCACGTAGGCCTGTAAAGTTTTAGCAACACAGGCGTCTAAAGTGAAAGAAAAGTTTTTAAAAGAAGTCAACAGAAGCCGGTGACTATGCATGTTGACAAAAAATACAAAGGATATTTTTTGCTCTAGATTTGTCCCTAATGATCTCAAAATCTCTGAGTAATAACTTCTGTGTAGCAAAAGTATGATAGGGCTTCTAAAAAAAACAATATGCTAACTTTATTTGTAAAGTGCATCAGAGTTTTATTTAAATGGTTTATATACACACTGTAATTGGATTAATAATGGAACCACTAAAATAGATGAATGCAACCATATAAAAATGAAACTTGTATTTCAACAGGATGATAATTAATGCAATAGACCTTTTTTCTCTATCTGCTTTACTGACATGCTTGTCAACCTAAGAATAAATTCACTATGTTATGCAGTGATAAGAGTATATTTTAAAAGTTACACCCAAAACACCATGCAGACTAAATATCAGAGAATATGACATCATGAAAATAAGTAGGTAATCTTCACAAATCTTTCTGAATAACATCAAACATCATACATTCTTCTGAATAATGTCACACAACCTTGATTAATGTAAAAATAATGAATTGATTTTTAAGTCATGTGATATTATGAGTAAATTCTATTAAAATGTTTATAATGACATCACGCATTAATCTTGTGCTCAGGGCCATTACTTGGATACACAGTAGGACAGAATGAATCCTGAATGAGCTATTACCAAGGTGAGATGATATAAACTAGGTAAAACACCAATATTTAATGTTATATAAGTATAAGTTATCATTTTACTTTTTATACAATGATTATAAACTTAACTCAGGAAATATTCAAAGTTAAGAAGTCTCCTCCAGTAAATCAACTATATACTTCAATAAAAAAATTTTTAAAATAGAAAAAAGAAGTCTCCTCCATTCTGACATTTGCAAGGGTGAATGCCTCATGTTCTCCAATTGAGAAAAAAAGCTCACATAAAACCTACCTCTATACTTAAATTCCAAAACAATATGTACATGCAACAACAGGTATAATTGGATTAAGAAATAACATAAGCATTAGCATTTTGAAGAGCAATGTCTGAGTGGCTACAATGTTATCATTTGATTGGGTAATGAATGGATATACTCATCATCTTTCCATCATTATTAAGTTAAATTATGCTTCTTAGGGTAACCCTGAATGACATTTCCCTTTTCAGTGATCTTTTATCCTCATATCTATTATTTAAACAGTTCCTTAAAAGTACTTAGCCAGCCTCCCCATTCAACTTTCCCATCTGTTTCACCTTTCACCTATTTACTCAAGCTATGCATTTTTATTTATGAGCACACTTATCTTACAGTTATATCTTCTTTCATTTGAAAAAAAAAAACCTTCCAAAAAGTAGCCTCATTTTAACTCTGGTTATTATTTTCATTTGGTTCTTATATTCACTGTGCAGCCATCTCTTCCAAAACATACCTCTCAGATACATCTTTTCTAAGAGACCTAATGCCTCTGCCAGGCTCTACTTACTCACCCCAAAGTACCCCAGTACATTTACACCTGTTTTATACAGTTGTATCAGGATACCACAAGCACATCTTTCCTGCTCTGATCACTAAAACTCTCTAGTTTCAAACGTCCTTGCCCTTTCAGTGCAGAAGAGTGTAAACATTCAAAAACTGTGCATGAGGATCACATTCACGTGGAAGGTTACATTTTTTCACAAACTCGGAAGGTATAGGGATAGGCTCCTGAGAATGAGGCCAGTCTTCAGAGTCAAGGTAACAAGGATCCTGACCTATGCCCTTCTATGGTCAGGAGGATTACTTACACAGGCCATTTCATGTTACCAACGTTCAGCAACTTACACATTCTCGGCACATAGAAGCCTTTGGAGGATTAAGTGCTGAATGTAGTAGATTGCAATTGGCCACAAATATTTTGTAGCTCCTTCCATCAGGAATTGGGACTTATTACTCTGTGGAGAGAGAAAAGTCCAGCTGGTCCAGCTAGTCCAGCTGAAGCCCCAGACATGTAACTGAGCCCAGCCAGCACCATGTGGAACAGGGGTGAGCTGTCCCAGTTAAGCCCAGCCTAGACTTCCAACCCACAGAATCATGAGTATTATTTCAAATAGCCAAACACTATACTGGAGATGATCTAGAAGTCTAAAATAGGGTTTTATTTAAATGAAGTACAGTATTGAGATGCTAGGTAGCTGTACATTTTAATAGCTCGTGACCTTGGAAAAGTTTAAAAATTTTTCTTTCCTTATAAAATGGAGATTTTATAGAACTGTTTTGTTCTGGGGATACAATAAGTTAAAAGTCGTAAACTAGTACCTAGCACATAATAAATATCTAAGTTGTTATTATTTATACATAGCTATTAAAATCATGTTATTGAAAAGGTCCATGACATTGTCAGGTGAAAAAACACATGACAAAGTTGCATGTATAGTTATAAATCTTCATTTACAAAAATGCTACTAATTATGTAGATATAGTAATAGAACAGCAGTATCTTCCCCGAGCTTATCCCTGGATAGCAGGAACATGAGTGACTTTTATTTTCTTCATTGCTTTTCTATATTTTCAAAAAATTTTTATAAAAAACATGTGTTGGATCTGTAATTAGGAAAACTATTATTTCCAAAAAAATTAAATGTTATATCCATAGAACAGCTAATTAATGTTTCCCCAATACTTAAAAGCATTAGGGAAGATTTTTATTGGAAACAGTCACAAGCTTTGTGTCTAGTATTATGCTATTATTTCTCTTTCTGTTTTAGCTAAGTGGAGAAAAAGATAGGGAGAGTCAGAAAGAATACCACATTAACCTGACTGACCTAAACAGTAGAAAGAAAAACTAAGGCTATCCCTTTGATTGGTTCTAAAATGCCTCAGGCTGTCACCCTTACTTTTCTGCTTGCAATGTCATCTGCCATCCCCATGTTTTTCATTAAACCAACTTCTGTTTATCTCAGTTTTTACATGTCACTTCCTCAGAGAGGCCTTCCCTGGCTTCTCCAGTCATTATTTGGCTTTCCAGGTCTAAATTTAGTTCTCTTTATAACTCTCCCTTATGATATTCAGGAATTCACATGCATTACTACACATAACTGAGCTTTTTCTTTGCGCTCACCATTCTACATGACTACAGAGAAAAAGCAACTGAGGCAGCTAACTTCCAGTTACAGCTTCCCTTGTGCCTTTAAAAATATAGAAGGAAAGTGAGGGTTCGTATGCATATGTAGAAAATGATTATGATGCAGTTGACTTTCTTAGAAGCCAAAAAGTGAACAATCACAGCTCCCAAATACATATTCTTTAAAAAAAATTCAGAGAACTGTTTTAAAGTGTAGTAACAGGTCACAACAGAACATTTGTAAACTAATTAACAAACTCACTATAACTCTGAGGGAAAATTTATTTATGATATATTTCTGCATATTTGGCATCAACATAGTTGGCTATTTTTGCTTTTCTATGGTATAGTAAAATTTCTCATGAAGATTATTTATAAAAAATACTTGCTTACATTTACATAATCTTTTAAAGAGTGCATTAAGCAAGTTTAAGGGGTTATTTTCACATTTTATCTGTGAATTACTAGTATTTTGGCTACTCAAGGTAGCTCAATAGGTCAAGTCATTGTTAAAAAAAAGAATGTATATCAATTTTTAAAAATCAGAACTGTACTAAGAATGAAACAATTGTGATTTTTGTCCATCTGGGGGTTGTACAACATATTGAAACAACTAACGTTTATATACTGTTTTACTTAAAAAATGTTTTAGCATTCTTCAATTCACCTGGCAATGGATGCCAAGTTCCTACCTGGAGTAATTAGTTCCACATAGAGGTAATGGTCCCCACAGCTGCCCTGTAACACTGACAATCAAGTTACTCAAAGTGAAAATAGGAAGATTCCTCAGCCATTGAAGAAACAAATACACTGTCTCTTTATATGTATAAATATCTAGGAACACTTAAGTCTAATCAACATCTCCAGCAAACATAATTAAATGTAAAGGATAACCATAGTCTAATTAATTATCTGATAAGGTTCTTAAGATGCAAGAGAAAGAAGACAGTCTCTGTGTAAATTCTAGAAGGGGGAGCCCAAAGCATACAATCTCTAAATCCCATGATCTTTTACTGTGTTTATTTAGCCTACACATCAGGAAGGAAATGAGGAAGTAGTAATACCTGTAGATGTTTAGTGGTGACATAAGAAAAGTGTCTCAATGAGACTCCATCTAGCATTTGACTGCTCAGTGGAATGCTGATGGTGGCAGAGAAAATGTAGCAGCCAAAGAAAACTTATGCACAAAATGTTCAGGTTGGAGAGAAAGGTAGTTTCAATAGCACAAAACGAGGCATAGAATATTTTAGAGAACATGCTGAAGCAAAGCAAAACCTGTAGAAAATAAAGTCTGCAATTTAACAAATAGGTAAGCAAAATACAAAACCAAGTTACAAACACGAGGGCTCTGGGCCAAATCCCACCTGTGGAAGTATCTGGCACGCACACAGTTTGAGAATAATAATACAAGTGAATTAATTGACAATACTTAAATCAAAAGATGCCACATGAAAATTTGCATTTCCTGCTTTACCTGAGAAACTGGACAATGTGGTAACACTAGGTCAGCATTCCTGCCTTGCAACAATTATCTGGAACGGAGCAGTGGCTGCTCCTTCAGAAAGGACTTGGCTCTCCAGTACACTGCAGTGGCTTCCTGCTTCATTCCCACCAGCCTGGCCTCCGTAGGCACTTGGGTTTCCAACCTTCTGGAATAGAAAGGACCTTGAGGTAAGGCTTGAAGGACAAACTGTAGACCTTGACAAGAGGTACAACTTATTTCTTTTAATGACCATTTAACCTACACTTCATTGTTTCTTCACAAGGGTAGAGGATGAACTCTCTACTCTGTAGTGGATCTTCATGCATTGTTAGTATGTGAAGGAATACCAGCCGGTAAGCCAGCTAAAACCACAAGCACACACAGTCAACCTTCTTAATGAAATTGATTTAACCCTGTGACTATGGTGATCGTTGAATTAGAGGAGTCAGAGGGGACAGAGAATGCTCATCCAACTTTAATTCTCTATCTTTCCTTCTTTCTTAGCACCATTGTCAGCAATACCACATTATCATTATTTCAGGAACTTAATGTTGGGATCAAAGAATTATGGAACCAAATTGTACATTATCATTATTGAGTTACAAAAAGACATTTTCCCCTGACTTTTAAAACGGCTTCCTTTTAGCAAATAAGGAAAAACATTATAAGGACTTTCAAAAGTATACTTGAGACCTTATTACCCCTTACTTAATTTTCTCCTAGCCATCAGGGAGACAAGGACAAGGTTGCTCCTCAGCGTGGGTAAAATAATCCTTGGTGCAGTTTAACTCATTTTGTTCTGTTTCCACAGGCATTGAACAACCCTCTAATTATTTGATGGATTTCATAGGAGCTTTGATATCATTAAGTTAGTGACTTAGATATCAGTTACAGGTATTTCAATCAATGAAAACAAACCAACCAACAAACAGGTCACCTGGTTTATAAATTAAATTCCTGCAAATATCGAATCAACATTGTGAAAATGACTATACTACCCAAAGTAATCTATAGATTCAATGCAGTCCCTATCAAACTAACAATGGCATTTTTCACAGAACTAGAACAAAAAATTTCAATTTGTATGGAAACATGAAAGACCCTGAATAGCCAAAACAATCTTGAGAAAGAAAAACGGAGCTGGAGGAATCAGGCTCCCTGATTTCAGACTATATTACAAAGCTACAGTAATCAAGACAGTATGGTACTGGCACAAAAACAGAAATATAGATCAATGGAACAGGATAGAAAGCCCAGAGATAAACCTACACACATATGGTCAACTAATCTATGACAAAGGAGGCAAGAATATACAATGGAGAAAAGACAGTCTCTTCAATAAGTGGTGCTGGGAAAACTGGACAGCTACATGTAAAAGAGTGAAATTAGAACACTCCCTAGCACCATACACAAAAATAAACTCAAAATGGATTAAACACCTAAATGTAAGGCCGGACACTATAAAACTCTCAGAGGAAAGCATAGGCAGAACTCTCCATGACATAAATCACAGCAAGATCCCTTCTGATCCACCTCCTAGAGAAATGGAAATAAAAACAAAAATAAACAAATGGGGGGCTTCCCTGGTGGCGCAGTGGTTGAGAGTCCGCCTGCCAATACAGGGGACACGGGTTTGTGCCCCAGTCCGGGAAGATCCCACATGCCGCGGAGCAGCTAGGCCTGTGAGCCATGGCTGCTGAGCCGGCGCATCTGGAGCCTATGCTCCGCAACAGGAGAGGTCACAGCAATGAGAGGCCCACGTACTGTAAAAAAAACAAAAACAAAAACAAATGGGGCCTAATGAAACTTCAAAGCTTTTGCACAGCAAAGGAAACCATAAACAAGATGAAAAGACAACCCTCAGAATGGGAGAAAATATTTGCAAATGAAGCAATTAACAAAGGATTAACCCCCAAAATTTACAAGCAGCTCATGCAGCTCAATATCAAAAAAACAAACAACCCAATCCAAAAATGGGCAGAAGACCTAAACAGACATTTCTCCAAAGAAGATATATACAGATTGCCAACAAACACATGAAAGGATGCTCAACATCACTAATCATTAGAGAAATGCAAATCAAAACTACAATGAGGTATCACCTCACACCAGTCAGAATGGCCATCATCAAAAAATCTACAAACAATAAATGCTGTAGAGGGTGTGGAGAAAAGGGAACCCTCTTGCACTGTTGGTAGGAATGTAAATTGATACAGCCACTATGGAGAACAGTATGGAGGTTCCTTAAAAAACTAAAAACAGAACTGTCATACGACCCAGCAATCCTACTACTGGGCATATACCCTGAGAAAACCATAATTCAGAAAGAGTCATGTACCACAATGTTCACTGCAGCACTATTTACAATAGCCAGGACATGAAAGCAACCTAAGTGTCCATTGACAGATGAATGGATAAAGATGTAGCACTTATATGCAATGGACTATTACTCAGCCATAAAAAGAAATGAAATTGAGTGAGGTGGATGGACCTAGAGACTGTCATACAGAGTGGAGTAAGTCAGAAAGAGAAAAACAAATACCGTATGCTAACACATATATATGGAATCTAAAAAAAAAAAGTTCTGAAGAACCTAGGGGCAGGACAGGAATAAAGACGCAGACATAGAGAATGGACTTGAGGACACGGGGAGGGGGAAGGGTAAGCTGGGATGAAGTGAGAGAGTGGCATGGACATATATACACTACCAAATGTAAAACAGATAGCTAGTGGGAAGCAGTTGCATAGCACAGGGAGATCACCTCCGTGCCTTGTGACCACCTAGAGGTGTGGGATAGGGAGCGTGGGGGGGAGACGCAAGAGGGAGGAGATATGGGGATATATGTATATGTATAGCTGATTCACTTTGTTATACGGCAGAAACTAACACACCATTGTAAAGCAATCATACTCCAATAAAGATGTTAAAAAATATATATATAGATGGTCTTTGTCAGAACCTAGGAGGCCCATCACCCTTGAGAGGAATGGCGAAGACAATGTTTTAAAATTGGAAAAGTAGGGATCACATCCTGGACCACAGTACTCCACAGGGTGCTCCTCTACCTTTGAGGTCTTTCCAGCTATCTGGCCTACTTTTTCTTTTTCTTTTTGATTTTAGGCCAAAGCAGGACAGGGGACTGTGTAGGACAGGGTGTAGCAGCATGCTTGAGCAACACTATTCCTCAGAAAGCAGCCAAGAGAGACAAAGAAACAACTAAGGGATGTGGGACCAAGGTGAAATAACTACGTTTCTATATTCCTGATATATTAAAGGTACTCCTGGCATTATATTTAATGTTTTAAGTTTATTGGGAGTCAACTACATGTGAGGCAGTGTAACAGATACTCGGGGCCCAGACATAAAGAGAACACTGTTCCCCTAGCTCAAGGAGCTTACTGTCTGAGCGGTGGAGGGTAGGGAGGTGGGCAGTCAGGTAAACAGGTAATTAATTAGAACACTGAGTGACACCAGCTGTGCTAGGGCTAAGTATGGAGTGCTAAATGAACACAAAGAAAGAGCCAGTCCAGTTTTCAGGGATCAGAGAAAGGGGGAAGCAGGATACATCTAAGGATGTGCAGAGGTTACACAGGCAAAGAAAGGTTAGTAGGAGACCTGAAACCTTACCTAATCCATGCAAAGATCTTAGTTCCAAAAGATTAATATTGAAGATTTTATATTTATCTGGCAATAATAATCCCAATATGGTACTCTTTTTTAGCTGGTAAGCAAGCATAAAGGACTCATTTTGTTAGATCTGTTAACCTTGAGATGTGATAAATGACGAGGCATTAATGAATATTTTCCACAGGAAGATCTGGATGCCTGCCCGATGCCTGAAATAGAAAATGATGCCCTGACAACCAGATAAGCAAATATTGTTCTGTATAAGAAATACTATGAAAGGATGATGATTCACTTCAGTAAGAAAGTGATTTAGATGTGACTGCACTGGAAGCAGAAGCTAAAACAAACAAGATATGGATGAGGGAGCCTTCCTCCATAGATAAAGTAGTTCAAAACTGTTTGGAAGTATATCCTTTAATAAAAGTATGTCTTAAAATAAAAGAAGTCCATAAGTGATGAAAATAAGATGACTGTTGTGCTAAAGTTATTCTGGCCAAATGTATAAATAATACTGGCTGACATCCTACCATCTTCTGGGACTTTATACATACACATATTAACTCACTTAGCCTTGTCACAGCCCTGTAAGTAAGTACTACTAGTTTTTCTTTTCTAGCGTTGAGGAAACTGAGGCAAGAGAAATTAAATAATTTTACCTTTCCTTTTCCTGTCTGATAATCAATTTCCCTCTTTTCCTATTTTACTTTTCTTCTTAGTATTCATCACTATCTAACATACTGTATTTTACTATTTATCCTATTATTGTCTGTCTCCTCTGATAAGAACATAAGCTCTGTGAACATATGGATGTTTTAGTCACCATAACAGACAAAAACCCTTGCTAATTAAAAAAAACTTTTTAAAATTGAAGTATAGTTGATTTACAGTGTAGTGCCAATCTCTGCTGTACAGCAGAGTGACTCAGTTTTACACATATAGACATTATTTTTTAGTATTCTTTCCCATTATGGTTTATCCCAGACTAATTTGTGCTTTGGGCTCAATAGCTTCTTGAAGGCTGGCTTTGTATCGCAACTATTTTTACTTCTCATAGCACAAAGTATAGAATCTTACACATGCTGGAGCCAAAAATATTTGTTGAGTGAATGATGAGTGTAATTAATCAGTGAGGATATACAAAGCCCTTGCCATGTATGGCACTGCACTTGTCACCATAAATGGGCAAGTACAAAATACCATCAGTGTTCTTCAAGAACTTAGGAATAGAAACAGGTAGATGCATGAGGAATACCTGGTGTACAATATAAAAAGTCCTCACATTTCATTACTTCCGTTGTTCAATCATATAATGATGCCTAAAAATGCTTATTCACCACTTCTCTCAAGACATCCTAGTATTCTAATGCATTAATCTTTCTTGGAAATGCCACAACTGTTCACAACTCTATGCCTATGCACGTGTTGTTCCCTGGGCACAGAAAGATTTCCTCTCACTTTCTTAAAGCAACCTTCTGTCCTTTAACTAAATTCCAGGGTCAACTCCTCCATGAAGCCTCTTCCAGTCTCCTGCTTAGAGTTACTATCTCATTCTACAGTACTGCTTACATGCATGTAACAGCCCTTACCATATTCTGTTTTATGTACTTACATTATCAGGTACTGGGTATGAAAACAGTGTGCTTTGAGTTGAATTATTTGTTTTTCTCACCTAGAGAACTTTTTTTTACTCCCCTAAAATATAATCACAAATATAAAAGTTCTTAATGATATGTTAAAACCAATCAGTGATACACAAGGTGATTAATTGTAGGTGTGTATTTATTTAACCAAAATCAAATGAAGGCTGAATAGAATCTACTTTTCTTATTTTATTTTCAGCTCAACTTTTGGATTCAGAGACTATTTCCAGTGCCAAAAAAGAGTATCTGGCATGGGTTTCCCTGGTGGTGCAGTGGTTAAGAATTCACCTGCCAATGCAGGGGACACGGGTTCGAGCCCTGGTCCAGGAAGATCCCACATGCCGCGGAGCGACTAAGCCCATGCACCACAACTACTGAGCCTGCACTCTAGAGCCCACGAGCCACAACTACTGAAGTCCGCGTGCCGCAACTACTGAAGCCCGTGTGCCTAGAGCCCGTGCCCCGCAACAAGAGAAGCCACTGCAATGAGAAGCCTGCGCAAATGAGAAGCCTACGCACCACAACGAAGAATAGCCCCCACTCACCGCAGCTAGAGAAAGCCCGCGTGCAGCAGTGAAGACCCAACGCAGCCAAAAATAAATAAATAAATTTATTAAAAAAAAAAAAAGAGTATCTGGCACACAGAAAATTACTTGTTGAATAAATAAATGAATGCCTGTATACAAACCATGGCATTAAATGCTAAATGGCACGGCATAAACTAAATGTACTATAGGAACTCAGAGATGAGATAACACATAATAGAAAGAACAGTGAACGAACAGGAAGTTTGGTATCTACAATTTTCCAGCTTATAACTTTGAGCAAGATATGTAACCTGAGCTTTAATTTTTCAATTTGTTAAGATTAATGGACTGAACTAGATCAGTAGTTTTCAAATTATTTTAGTTGTAGGTCTCTTTTGTCTAATAAAATCTAAATGGAACTTCCATTATAAAAAGCAGAAAAAGAGATTTGTTGGTAATAATTCATTTTGGAAGACCAAATTATAATATTACTTATTAAAATCCATCAATAAGAATAATGGGCTATTTTGATTAATAAAACGTATGAAACCAAGGGATATAGGTGAGTTGCAATTTAAGTAATCTTCATCAACAAATTTATTTCTGTACTTTGTTTTGGTTTTATAATATTGAGACAATTCTGATTACCACATAAAAGCTATTGTAAATGTCAACTTTTTTGAAAAATAGCAAATTTGGCTTTGGCAATATTGGAATTGCTGCAATCAAAATGGTCTAGAAGCTTGAAGGGAAGTAAAGAAAATCCTGTTTCCAAAATTGAATGACTATATCTAATCATTACTCATGTCTTTGGTCATGAATACAAAATATGGGTAAGAACTACCAAAAACTTAAATTAAGCAAGAAGACTTTCGTTAATACAATATTATCACATTAATTTGCCATTGCAGAATTGTAAAGGAGTGATAAGGATACATGGCAGGAAGACTCCTCTATGTCGTATTTGTATTTATTTAATGGAGCATACATATGCTGCAGCTATCCTCTTGCTTCCATAATTTGATTTGGAGATACAACAATGGACTCAAGTTTTAAAAAAAGGCCAACTAAAAATAAAAATGCATACTCATAAGAAGTTCAAATATCTACAGGGAAATTGGTGGCAAGGCTTTAGTCAGCAGTTCATAAAAATATAAACTAGCAGCACAGTTTATTTTTGTTTCATGATGTGTTCATGTGTTACAATTTGGTATAACACATGTGAGTGGGCATGTTATTTTTATGACTGTGTTAAAATACTTAATATAATTAAAAAATGTAAATTAGTGTCCAACGTTTGGAAAACTCTGAAGAACCTCCTCTGAGCTAGATGTTCTCCTGGTCATTCCAATGCTATCGTTTCTACATAAGCTAGAAAAGCAAGAAATACTTTATAAAGATGACTTCAATGTTTTCAACTCAATCTTATATATGTTTACTGAGATTCAATACCCGTGGGATGAGGGAAGAGCCTGACCAGACTGAAGTGGAGAACTTGTGCTAGGGAGTATCAGAAATACAGCTTTAAAAAATATGTCAGTCTTCCTAGCATAGGATGAATCTCTATGCACATAAAGCTAAAAACAGCTTTGGTATCATAGATCCATGACATTTCTAACATAAGCATTGCTGGTCTACAAGTATCTTAATTTACAAATGCAATTTCATTCCTATATACTTATTTTCTGATAATGATATCTGTCAGATGGAAAATAACTTTTCAGTGATTCTGCCTTTATTTACTTGAAGAACATATTCTCATTTGAACTACAGAGGAAAGTCTCTTAACGGACCTCCACATAAACAAATCACTGAATTAATCAAAACAGCATTTCCATTTGAAAACAGGCAAAAGCTTACTTCTACTCTTACCACCTGAATTATATGCTTTTGAATATCAGTTGTGTCGTTTCCAAAGCTGTCTGAGTCAATAACACTTGCTGGTGTCATTTAGGAATTTAATAAAATATTTTGTAAACAAATGAAATATAAATATAAAAAGAGGATGACTGTTTCCATGAAAATTAAGTTGAAAAGGGCTTCCCTGGTGGTGCAGTGGTTGAGAGTCTGCCTGCCGATGCAGGGGACACGGGTTCGTGCCCCAGTCCAGGAAGATTCCACATGCCGCGGAGCGGCTGGGCCCGTGAGCCATGGCCGCTGAGCCTGCACGTCCGGAGCCTGTGCTCCGCAATGGGAGAGGCCACAATAGTGGGAGGCCCGCATACCGCAAAAAAAAAAAAAAAAAAAAAAAAAAAATTAAGTTGAAAGCATAACTTTTAATACTTGCCTCTTAAAAAGTGAGGTTGAATAAGATGGAAAAGAGCAGAATCTTGGGGGGAAAACCCTAAAAATTGTGGTTAAGAGCACAAATTCTGGACCCAGACTGCTGAAAATAAAATTTCAACTCTACCTCTTGGTGTGTGACTTAGGGTAAGTTATATCTCTCTTCTTTAATTTTCTCATCTGCAAATTGAAGATAATACTAATATCTACCACACAGTGTTGAGCAAATTGAATAAGTGAAGATTTATAAAGTACTTAGCTCCTGGCCCATAGTAAGCGTTATGTAAATATTTGGTAAATAAATAAAAATAGCTGGCCATAAAGGAAATCTCAGTGATTCTAGACAAATGAAATCACACACAATGTATCATCTCATCAAATTTCCATACAGGACGTCATAACAAAATGATATCCCCAAACATCCCTCTATTTGTAAATTTAAAAACAGTCACTCGTATATAGGTAGCCAATATGAAAGCCAATTTGAGGTCAATGATCATGAATTTATGGCAGAATCCAAAAGGTGAACTTATTCACTAGAACATGACTTATCAGACAAGACAGCAGTATGGACAGAGCTAGACCTCTGGCTTATTGAGTATAGGCACAGAAAAAACAAAAACAAAACAGATTATATGATTTTTGCAATTTAATATCAAAGTATTCTAAAAAATATACACAAACACTCACATAGAGTGGGGCAAGAGAGAATGATAAAGGAAATACGGCAAAATGTTAATTGCTGAATTTGTGCGAATAGAGTTCTTTGCACTATTGCAACGTCTCAGTAAGTTTGAAATTATTTCAGAAAATGTAAGAAAATCAAACAAAAATAAAATAGGACCATGGTTTTGAAGAGAGGTGGGCAAAAGATAGAGGGGCAATGAAGTCTGAGATATGGCACTTGTGTGACTGAAATATGGAACACAGAATCTAAGCTGGAATACAGATTTATATGAAGTTAAAGGACATGCAGTACAGGTATCGGGAGGAGGAAAGGAACTGTGAGTATATGAGGCAGGAGAAATAGCCTAATCGGAAGGAGTTAAAATGTTGGGGAGACAAAACATAGACTTTTGAAGATTATAAGGCAAAGTGATTAAATGCCCAAATACATAAAGGAGAAAGAAAAATTTGACTTCAGGTCAGAAAAGATTAATATAATGGGCTATTCTACTTTTGAATCGCTTCTCTACCTTGTTAATTCCCCTAGCCCCATATATTGGTTGGAGTAACTCAAGCTTAAAGAACTGTTCATTAAAAAAAAAAAGAAAAGAAAATAAAGGAAGAAAAAAAAGGAAGGAAGGAAGGAAGAAAGAAAACTCCAATCCATCTTGCGTGAATGGAGGACAAAATTTGGGAGAGGGATAGGTAGAGAAGGATAAAACCTTCTGGAGAAGCTGATAAAAATGTGTCCCTTCTTAGGTGTTTATGTGGAATTGGCTTGGCCTTGAATATATAGTAAGACATATAACTATTAAATGAGGTATGATTAATAGAAATAAAGAAATAAAACTGTCAGTGCTTGAAGTCAACATGATCATTTTCCTAAAGAACCCAAACTGGAAAATTATTAGAACCAAGGACAAAGGTATTTAGAAGGTAGCTAAGTATAAAACTAACATACAAAAACAAGAAAGGGATAATTGCCCTATCAAATAGTAAAACATATTAAAAAGTTGTAGTATTGATACAAGAATAGGCAAGTAGTATAACAGAAGAGACTGGCCACAAATAAACCCACAGATATGCAAATTTAGTTGATGATAGAGGTGGCATTTTATTTTTTTTTATGAGGTGGTATTTTAAATCAGTAGGAAAGGGATGGCCAATTCAATATATGGCATTGGGACAACTGTATACTCACTTGGGGAAAAAAATGAGTTACTTTCATAACTCATGTAATTTACAAAAATGCATTCCAGATGATTCAAGACATAAGTCAAAAACAAAAACTAAATCAAGCTAAAACATAAATGCAGTAAGACAATATAAAAGAATGTTTATTTGAACTATATTTACGAAAGTCTTCTAAAGGAGATACAAAAAGCAAATGCAATTATGAAAAAGACTGTTAAATTTGACTACATCAAAATTTAAAACTTCTGTTCAGCAAAAGAATCACCAAAATACTTAAAAGACAACTGATAGGGGGAAAATATTTGCAACATATATAACAGTCTAAAGCATTAGTATCTGGAATGTATAAGTAACTTCCAAAAGTCAATTAAAAAAAGATATAAAGCCCAAAAGAGAAATGGACCATAAATATGGATAGGCTGAGAAGAGGAAATGCCAAAAGGCCTGTAAGCTTAAGAAAAGATGTTCGATCTTCGTAGTAATCAGAAAATGCAAAATAAAGCAATAACAAAGTATCACTTTTCACTCCTAAGATGTGTAAACATTTTTAAAAGACTGGTAATAGCAAGTTCGGTCAAGAGTATGGGGTAACAGCTAGTGTCAAACTACTGGTAGAAGGACCATTTACCTCCTTTTAGGAGGTATATATATCAGCACCAGTATTAACTTAAGATATGCATATTCTTTGAAACAGTAGCTCCTCTTCTTTATCATGCTTGGAAAAATAATAAAATATGTGCACAAAGAATTATGTAAAATGATATTCACTAGCACTGATCATTAGAATGAAAAATACAAAACAACCTAAATGCCTATTAACTAGGGAATGGGTAAATAATAAAACGTTCATAATATGGAAGATAATACAACAGTTAAAAGAGGTAGTTCTGGGCTTCCCTGGTGGCGCAGTGGTTGGGAGTCCGCCTGCCGATGCAGGGGACATGGGTTCGTGACCTGGTCCGGAAAGATCCCACATGCCGCGGAGCGGCTGGGCCCGTGAGCCATGGCCGCTGAGCCTGCGCGTCCAGAGCCTGTGCTTCGCAACGGGAGAGGTCACGGCAGTGAGAGGCCCGCGTACCGCAAAAAAAAAAAAAAAAGAGGTAGTTCTACAGTGATATGGAAAGATTTCTAAGACATATTGTCAAGTGAGGAAAAATGAATTGAAGAACATGTTCTAAAAATAAAAACATTTAGAATGGAGATGATCACTAATGTACTGCTATGGAAAGATCATCAGGATAGAATGCTGTTTACTGAAAAGGCATCGAAGCAAAGGTCAGCCAGTAACAATGAACATTCCCAGGCTAAGCCTAAGGACTCTAAACACCATGGTTGGACTGAAAGAAACCGGATCTCCAGTTGCCTGGGATGCACAGACTTGCTAAAGGCAGGAAAGAAAAGAAATTGAATTCCTATGAATTTCCCTAGGCATTGGAGGGTGATTAATGAACTACTATTTAATAGACATACAGCTTCTGCCAGGCAATGACAGACACCTCAATGATTTCATTTAATTCTGACAATGCCAGGGTAAGTATTATTGGTTCCATTGGACAAATAAAGAAAGTAAGGCTCAAAAGTTAGGTACCGTTCCTAACTTTAAATGATCACTTAACTACTAAGTGCTATTCAAAGTGAGGTGTGGAGAGCACTGTTAGTCTGTAAGAACAGTGTGTGAAAGAGTGAGAAACTGTGCTAGCAATTTAACAGTTATGTTCACTGAATCTTATAATAAAATTTGGGCTTGAAAAAAAAAGATGCCGAATTTTTAAAAATTGTATTTGTATAAAGAAAAATAAAAAGTTACTTCCTAAAAAAAAAGTAGAAACATTTAAGCTACATTAAAATATCATACATAAGGATGTATAATAGTATTTTTTGTATCTATTGATGGTGAAATTGGGTTCCTTTTCACATCAAATGCCATGAATTTTCAAACTTTTCTTCCTTGGGTGCCTTTTGTATCTTATCTTAGACTAAAATTACATGTCAGTAAGAAACATGGTAGTAAGAAACATGTACTGAGTATCTACTAAAAATCTAGGTGCTCAAAAACAAGTAACACAAGGTATGTTCCCTCAAAACCCAAGGAATAACTTTTGGAAACCACTTGGGATGTTCACTCAAGAGGCGTGAAGCAATCAAGTACTTAGGACAAAACTATGTTTATTTTTGGCAGTCTACACAAGGTGAAATTCTACTTTTAAGAACTGACTCAGGTACGAATTTTAACATATTACGTAGAGGTGTATAAGGTCCAATTACTCAAATCAAATACTGTTTTCTTTGTTCATTAACTTGAACTTTAATAGCAAAAAAGCCTAGAATACTATGTATAAGCCTTTATAAAAGCATCTGATTTTGTTTCTTTATTTTTATTAGGTAAATGTCCTTGGAATTCTTCAGCTTACAATTCAAAGTTTTTCCTTGATGCCTAAAAATGTTTAAAACACTTTTTTTGGACCAAGAATGAAAACATGGCAGTAACCTTGATATTAACATTGAACACATCAGTGTGTTACATTTGAGTTTCAAGAATACTCAGCATGGCAGAAATTCTTGGGAATCTGGAACTTGGAGGTTAAACCACTAAAGTTGGCTTAGGAGGCTTTAGGAATATTAGGAGATGAGATGATGCAAGCAATTTCATCTCAGGAAAAATCAATCTAATGTTAATGAAAAAATTTCCATGGCAACCTGATACAGAAGCAAAGGTGCAGAATAAAAAGATAAAGATTTTTTTAGTTCTAACTATAGGTACTGTTTGAAAACTTTACTCTTTATTGAAGCTTTTTGTTTCTAACCTTCAACAGGGCTATGTTTTAATATTTTTATTTTTATAGTTTTCAAGAAGGATATTGATGACTCAGATTAACCTGTAAGCTAATAAACTAGTCTCTATTGATCTAGAGAGTCAAAGTATCTGGAATGCTATGTAACTTTTAGGAGCATTTATTAATTCTAGTTCATAGCTAAGCAGTAATACTATTTATTGATTCATTATTTTTGTCAGAAAGATATCCAAATTAGAATCAGAAAACAGATGCTGGGGGTTTCCCTGGTGGCGCAGTGGTTGAGAGTCCGCCTGCCGATGCAGGGGACATGGGTTTGTGCCCCACCCAGTCCGGGAAGATCCCACATGCCGCGGAGCAGCTAGGCCCGTGAGCCATGGCCACTGAGCCTGTGCGTCCGGAGCCTGTGCTCTGCAATGGGAGAGGCCACAACAGTGAGAGGCCCGTGTACCGCAAAAAACCCCCCACAAAACAGATGCTGACATATAAGTCATCTATTAAACACAGCAGGTAACAACAAAACATAGCTATGAATTTTTACACTGAAAACAAGAGGGAGAAGTAAAAGGAATTTACCAAATTTATAAGAAAATAATCCTGAAACCCTCAAGTAAATTTCAAATTTATATTACCAGGTCATTTCTTACTAGTAATAAACAATACACAAATCCAAAGATGAGACTGCAGGGATAGTTTTAATGTTTCAGGCATGAACACTTCAAAAGACAACTGCAGCAATAATTTGTATATATTTTAAGTATGAACACTTCAACAGACAATATCTTTTTCTTTTGTGGCCACATTGTGTGGCTTGTGGGATCTTAGTTCCCTGACCAGGGATCAAACTCAGGCCACGGCTGTGAAAGCTCCGAGTCCTAACCACTGGACTGCCAGGGAATTCCACGCCCCCCCCACCCCCTTTTTTTTCAACAGACAAAAATATTCTGTTTGAAAAAAACACCAGGATATTACAATACAAGTGCTTTGATTTAACTGTATTATGTGAATAATGCTGAATGATAAAGAGATAAAATCCCACACTATTTCATATTTTCAACTTTGGTGTTATATCAGACATCACAAACAGCTCACCACTGTATAAATTCTATTTTTCTAGGAAAATTTTTGGTAGCCTCAATCTACTTCATATATATATGACTGTACATATAAATATATAAATATTCATACACACATACATATATATAAAATACCAGAAAGCCACAGGGAAATTTCATATACCAAATCTTGATTAATCTTATAAAATACAAAAAGAAGACTTGTCATTAACATTAAAAATGAAATTATATTTAGTAAAATGCATTTTGTGAGATGATACTGTTCTTAATCTTTTTCATTTGTTCAGCTATAGATGTGTTTAGAGTAATTGGGTCACACTGAACCAGTAATTCAGATAATGAGAATTTTACAATACCTATATGTCCTTTCCCTCACTGGACTTTTTAATACTTCAGTATTAAAGAAAATCTTTGTTGAAGTCAGTTTTATTCTAAGTTTTATGATTTGTTTATAACATGGTTATTCATTCATTCATTCAAACGTATATGAACTAGGTATAAAATCAAATGAAATTATTTAAATCCATTATGGCCTACTACATATCAGACATAGTTGTAGGCAGTGGGGATCCTACAATTGGAAGGCTTACAATGCAGTGGTGGAGAAAGACCAAAAATCAAGAAATGAATATATAAATAAAATAACTGGCAGTCATGTTAAGTGCTATGAAAGAAATAAATAAGGACCTAAGGGAGAACAAGGGTGAGGGGTAGGAAAGATCTCCCTTAGAGAGATGGGAAGTCCTCCCTGAGGAGATGAAATTTAAGTGAGACCTGAAATATGAGAGAGAAACTGGCCATGAGAAGGGAATCTGGGCAAGAGTATTCTAGGCAAAGGAAACAGCATGTGCAAAATTCCAGAGCTGGAAAAGGGTTGGGTGTGATCCAGAAACTGAAGGAAGATCCATGTTGCTGAAATGTAATGAGGGAAGTGGGGAGTGGCATGAGATGAGGCTGGAGAAATAGGCAGGGAGGGAATCATGTAGGGCCTCATTATTCATAATCATGTTGTGAGTTTTTTTTTTCATTGCAACGGGAAGCTTTCAAGAGTATAAGCATAGCATTGACAAGAGTTTAATTGCACTTTAGGAAGGTATTTCTTTTTTGCTGTGTTAAGAATGGATTGGACCAGGGGACTTCCCTGGTGCATGGTTAAGACTCCATGCTCCCAATGCAGGGGGCCTGGGAACTAGATCCCACATGCATGCTGCAACTAAGGAGCCCGCCTGCTGCAACTAAGATCCGGTGCAACCAAATAAATAAATATTAAAAAAAAAAAAAAAGAATGGATTGGGCCATATGATCCAGCAATCCCACTCCTGGGCATATACCTGGAGAAAACCATAATTTGAAAAGATACATGAACCCCAATGTTCATTGCAGCACTATTTACAGTAGCCAGGACATGGAAGCAACCTAAATGTCCATCGATGGAGGAATGGATAAAGAAGATGTGGTACATATATACAATGGAATATTACTCAGCCACAAAAAAGAACAAAATAATGCCATTTGCAGCAACATGGATGCACCCAGAGTTTGTCATACTGAGTGAAGTTAAGTCAGACAGAGAAAGACAAATATGATACCGCTTATATGTGGAATCCAAAAAAATAGTACAAATGAACCTATTAACAAAACAGAAATAGAGCCACAGATGTAGAAAACAAACTTATGGTTACCAAGCGGGAAGGGGCAGGGAGAGATAAATGGGGAGACTGGGATTGACATATACACAATACTATATATAAAATAGATAATTAATAAGAACCTAGTGTATAGCACAGGTAACTCTACTCAATACTCTGTAATGACCTATATGGGAACAGAATCTAAAAAAGAGTGGATATATGTGTATGTATAACGCATTCATTTTGCTGTACAGCAGAAAGTAACACACATTGTAAATCAACTACACTCCAATAAAAATTAATTTTAGGGCCCTCCCTGGTGGCGCAGTGGATGAGAGTCCGCCTGCCGATGCAGGGGACACGGGTTCGTGCCCCGGTCCGGGAGGATCCCACATGCCGCGGAGCAGCTGGGCCCGTGAGCCATGGCCGCTGAGCCTGAGCTCCGCAACAGGAGAGGCCACAACAGTGAGAGGCCCGTGTACCGCAAAAAAAAAAAAAAAAAATTTAAAAGTTAAAAAAAAAAAGAATGGATTGTGAGAAGCAATCTGATAGAAGTTTTTGTGATAAAGGCTGAGAGCCTGACAAAATTTTGGATGCCTGTTCACAACTGTCTCTTTAAAGTACTTCTTTGTGTTTAACTGTGAATAATAATAACAGGTATAGTTGGAATATAATTGGAAAAATCGGTCATGTTCTCTTGGAGGTTGTAATAGCCTAGGAAGTGCACACTGGGTGTGGTCACAAAGGTATCTTACACTTTGGGAAAGTGTATTTCAAAGTATTCAAAGACAGACAAAAGTGCATTGTCAGCATCTATTATAAGGAACTCAAAGAAAGTTTTAAATTAAAAAAAAAAAAAAAAAAAAAAAGGACACTCTGACCATGACCATACAACCAGCCTAAGCCCAAAGATGAAGAAACCAGAGAGTTATGTAGAGGCTCAAGGGGTTGAACAGGGAGCTTTCCATGTGGGTTAGGTATAAAGAGGTATGTTTCAAAAGCAAAAGAAAAGTCACATAAACTGAAGATTCAGCCTTTAAGACTTTATGTCATTTGACTTCTTGATATTTACCTGACTACATTTTGTACCAGTTTCTTCTTTGTAAATGACTCTCCAGTTGTGTCCTTTTTCAGTTTATTGAATATGTCACGCTTATTCTTGACTTTGGGCTTTTGCAGTTGCTGTTCCCTCTCCTAAACTCTTCTAATATCTGAGCTCAAACATCACCTCAAAATGCCATCTTGTTTATTTTCTTCATAGCACATATTCCTGAATAAAATAATCTGTTTATGTTTATTGCCTTTCTTTCATCACTAGAATTTACGCAACAGAGTAAGGACTTTGTCTATCCTTTCCATAAGTTATTCTCAGTGCTTAACACAGCATCTGGCACATTATAGGCCTTCAATAAATACTGAATGGAAAGAAGGAGGAAAAGTAGAAAGAAAAGAAGGGAAAAATGAAAAGGCATGCAAGAAAAATATAAAAACTTTTATCAAGTACAGAATGAATTGGGCTTTAGAAAAATCCTAAAGATATAAAAGGAACTTTTAAAGTTATGATTGGAACAAGAAGAAGATTCAGGGAAAGACTTTTATTTGGATAAAGACTGAAATAATAAAATGAAATTAAAAGACAATTAAATTTCAATTTTGTTTCTGTCTTCTTGATCAAAGAGAATAAATCTTATGTCAAAATGAAAAAATAAATTTGATTAAGAATAAATCATAGAGGACTCTGGCTTCCAGCCAAGATGGAATAACAGGGGTCATATTTGCCCAATTGCTTGAAATTAACAAAAAAAAAAAACCCAGACAAAATATATGAAACAATGGTTTTTAAGAAATTAGACATCAGTCAATCAAGGTCAGTGATCTTTCAGAAATAGGAAACAAAGGAGATGAGCCCTAGAAATGCCCTAGCTTATTGCCTTGAGTGAGTTTCTATTCTGTGTGCAAAGAGGGTGAACCCAGTTGGAGCTCAGCAGACTAAGTTGAGGAGATGTAGCTGAAGAGTCAGGGGAGATCAAGGCAGTGTGAATTTGCAGGACAGAATGCCAGAGAAGAGAGAGCTGCAGGGAGAGAAATGCAGATATCTGTGGAAGGCTCCCTTTGAGCATCCCTCAGAGTACTGATAAATGCATGCATGTGAAGAAAATACCTGAGGCTGAGGAAAGAATTCCCTGAAAGGATAGAGAGAATAGCACTTGGCATTCACACTGGGCTGGGAACTAGAATACCTCATAATTCAGTAGATATAGAGTAGCATACTCAGAAGTGTCTTGCCTAATAGTGGGGAATACGTAGACTTAGACTAAACATTGTTCTGGTCCCACCTAATGAGTTTTAAAAGCAAGACTTAAAAGGATCAAATTGTTATTTCCAAGTAGCTTAAGTGCACTCCAGAGCAAAGCTGAAGAATATTTAAAGGCATACAAAAATACCCAGGACTCAAGAAGGAAAAATTCACAGTGTATAACATGAAGTAAAAATGATCAGACATGGAAAAAGCAGGAAAATAAAACATGTGGTGAGGCATAAAACCAGTCAATCTTGAATGAAATTCCAGGGAATTATGCTGAGTGAAAAAAGCCAATCCCCAAAGGTTATATACTATATAATTCCATTATTTAACATTTTTGAAGTGACAAAATTTTAGAAACAGAAAACAGAACTTACACATGGGACAGAATTGTACACATGGGATAGAACTGTACAGAACTAAATACACATACATGCACATGAATGAGTACCAGTAAAATCAAGGAAATGTGAACAAGATCAGTGCTTTGTATCAGTGTATTCTGGTTATGATATTACACTGGTTTTACAAGATGTTACCATTGGCAGAAAATGGGTAAAGAGTACATGGGATTTCTCTGTATTATTTATTATAATTGCATGTGAACCTACAATTAAATGAATAAAAATTTCAATTAAAAAGATCAATCAATTGAAACTTATCCAGACTCACAGATTTTAGAATTAGCAGATAAGAACATTGGCAGAGTTACTGTAACTGTAACATTGGCAGCGTTCCTGTAACTATAAAAGAGATATGCAAGATAGTAAAATATAAAAAAATATGCAAGATAGTAAAACAAAACAAAAAAACAACCCAAATTGAACTTCTAGAGGCAAAAACTATGAGGTGAAAAATACACTGAATGGGATTAACAGTGGATTAGACACTGCAGAAAAGATTAGTAAATGTGAAGGCATAAGAATAGAAACTATCCAAAATGAAATGGAGAAAGAAAAGAAACTGAAAAAAAACGGACAGTGTCAGTGACGTGTGGGATGATTCAAGTGTAATACAAGTGTGTAACTGGAATTCCTGAAGGAAAGAAGAAAGCAGGAACAAAAAAATTTAAAGAAACAATGACTAAAATTTTCTTGGATTTAGTGATAATTATAAGCCCAGAGACCTAAGAAACAAAATAAATCCCAAACAAAAAAAGTATGAAGAAAACTACCCTAAGGCACATCATAATCAAATTGATTGAAATAAGAGTCTGAAAAGCAGCTGAGGGATGGGGGAATGTGTTATGTACAGAAGACCAAAGTTAAGGATGACAGCAGATTCCTCACTAAAAAGAATGCATGTGAGAAGACTGTGAGCTCTCATCTTTAAAGTACTAAAAAATACCCCCAAATCTGTCAACCTAGAGTTCTACAGACAGCAAAAGTATCTTTCAAAAATGAAGGTGAGGGCTTCCCTGGTGGCACAGTGGTTGGGAGTCCGCCTGCGGAAGCAGGAGATGCGGGTTCAGGCCCCGGTCCGGGAAGATCCCACATGCCGCGGAGCGGCTAGGCCCATGAGCCAAGGCCGCTGAGCCTGTGCGTCTGGAGCCTGTGCTCCGCAATGGGAGAGGCCACAACAGTGAGAGGCCCGCATACGGCAAAAAAAAAAAAAAAAAAAATGAGGATGATATAAAGACTTTTTCAGATATACAAAGCTGAAAGAATTTAAGTAATGATAAAGAAAGATCGTCAGGAAGAAGCAAAATAATACCAGATTGAAATCTGGATCTAAGACAAAGGGAAGTAGAGCACCAGAAATAGAAATTATTTGGCTAAACATATCAAATCTTTTTCTTGCATTTAAATATCTTTAAAGATAATTAACAATTTAACTTTTAAAAAATGTAACATGAGGTTTATACTACACAAAAAAGGAAAATAGATGGAGAAGGAGAAAAGAACAAAGATCAAATGGGACAAATACAAAATAAAAACATGGGACAAACAGCAAAATGATAGACAAACCTAACCAAATCAATTACTGTATCAAACATAAATGGCCTAAATACCCCAATTAAAAGGCAGAGGTTGCACTCTCACCACTATTATTAGACATAGTTTTGGAAGTTTTAGCCACAGCAATCAGAGAAGAAAAAGAAATAAAAGGAATCCACATTGGAAAAGAAGAAGTAAAACGGTCACTGTTTTCGCAGAGAACATGATACTATACATAGAAGATCCTAAAGATGCCACCAGAAAACTACTAGAGCTAATCAATGCATCTGGTAAAGTAGCAGGATACAAAATTAATGCACAAAAATCTCTTGCATTTCTATACTAATAATAAAAAATCTGAAAGAGAAATGAAGGAAACACTCCCTTTACCATTGCAACAAAAAGAATAAAATATCTAGGAATAAACCTACCTAAGGAGACAAAAGACCTGTATGCAGAAAACTACAAGACACTTATGAAAGAAATTAAAGATGATACAAACAGATGGAGACTCCCTCTTGTGACAGCACTGGAATCACAAATAACTGCTGAACAATCATCGACAGGAAGACACTGGAACTCACCAAAAAAGATACTGCACATCCAAAGACAAAGGAGAAGCCACAGTGAGATGGTAGGAGGGGCGTAATCACAATAAAATCAAATCCCATAATGGCTGGGTGGGTGACTCACAAACTGGAGAACACTGATACCACAGAAGTCCACCCACTGGAGTGAAGGTTCTGAGCCCCATATCAGGCTTCCAAACTTGGGGGTCCGGCAATGGGAGGAGGAATTCGTAGAGAATCAGACTTTGAAAGCTAGCAGGATTTGATTGCAGGACTTCAACAGGACTGGGGGAAACAGACTCCACTCTTGGAGGGCACACACAAAGTAGTGTGCATATCGGGACACAACGGAAGGAGCAGTGACCCCACAGGAGACTGAACCAGACCTACCTTCTAGTGTTGGAGGGTCTCCTTCAGAGGCGGGGTGTGGCTGTGTCTCACCATGAGGACAAGGACACTGGCAGCAGAAGTTCTGGAAAGTACTCCTTGGCATGAGCCCTCCCAGAGTATGCCAACAGCCCCACCAAAGAGCCTGTGTAGGTTCCAGTGCTGGGTGGCCTCAGGCTAAACAACCAACAGGGAGGGAACCTAGCCCCACCCACCAGAAGACAAGCAGATTAAAGTTTCACTGGGCTCTGCCTACCAGAGCAACAGCCAGCTCTACCTACCACCAGTTCCTCCTATCAGGAAACTTCCACAAGCCTCTTACATAGCCTCATCCACCAGAGGGCAGACAGCAGAAGCAAGAAGAACTACAATCCTGCAGCCTGTGGAACAAAAACCACATTCACAGAAAGATACACAAGATGAAAAAGCAGATAGCTATGCACCAGAAGAAGGAACAAGATAAAACCCCAGAAAAACAACGAAATGAAGTGGAGATAGGCAACCTTCCAGAAAAAGAATTCAGAATAAAGAGAGTGAGGATGATCTAGGGCCTCAGAAAAAGAATGGAAGCAAAGATTGAGAAGATGCAAGAAATGTTTAAGAAAGACCTAGAAGAATTAAAGAACAAACAAACAGAAATGAAAAACACAATAACTGAAATGAAAACTACACTAGAAGGAATCAATAGCAGAATAACTGCAGCAGAAGAACAGATAAGTGACTTGGAAGACAGAATGGTGGAATTCACTGCTGCGGAACAGAATAAAGAAAAAAGAATGAAAAGAAACGAAGACAGCCTAAGAGACATCTGGGACAACATTAAACACAACAACATTCGCATTATAGGGGTCCCAGAAGGAGAAGAGAGAGAGAAAGGACCTGAGAAAATATTTCAAGAGATTATAGTAGAAAACTTCCCTAACACGGGAAAGGAAATAGTCACCCAAGTCCAGGAAGCACAGAGACTCCCATACAGGATAAACCCGAGGAGAAACACGCTGAGACACATAGTAATCAAATTGGCAAAAATTAAAGACAAAGAAAAATTACTGAAAGCAGCAAGGGAAAAATGACAAATACCATACAAGGGAACTCCCATAAACTTAACAGCTGATTTCTCAGCAGAAACTCTGCCAGCCAGAAGGGAGTGGCATGATATACTTAAAGTGATGAAAGGGAAGAACCTACAATCAAGATTACTCTACTGGCAAGGATCTCATTCAGATTACAGGGAGAAAGCAAAAGCTTTACAGACAAGCAAAAGCTAAGAGAAATCTGCACCACCAAACCAGACAAATGCTAAAGGAACTTCTCTAAGTGGGAAACACAAGAGAAGAGAAAGACCCACAAAAACAAACCCAAAACTATTAAGAAAATGGTCATAGGAACATACATATAATTACCTTAAATGTGAATGGATTAAATGCTCCAACCAAAAGACACAGGCTTGCTGAATGGATACAAAAACAAGACCCATATATATGCTGTCTACAAGAGACCCACTTCAGACCTAGGGACACATACAGACTGAGAGTGAGGGGATGGAAAAAGATATTCCATGCAAATGGAAATCACAAGAAAGCTGGAGTAGCTACACTCATATCAGATAAAATAGACTTTAAAATACAGAATGTTACAAGAGACAAGAAAGGACACTACATAATGATCACAGGATCAATCCAAGAAGAAGATATAACAATTATAAATATATATGCACGCAACATAGGAGCACTTCAATATATAAGGCAACTGCTAACAGCTGTAAAAGAGGAAATCAACAGTAACAAAATAATAGTGGGGGACTTTAACACCTCACTTACACCAATGGACAGATCACCTAAAATGAAAATAAATAAGGAAACAGAAGCTTTAAATGACACAATAGACCAGACAGATTTAATTGAAATTTATAGGACATTCCATCCAAAACCAGTAGATTACACTTTCTTCTCAAGTGCGCACAGAACATTCTCCAGGATAGATCACATCTTGGGTCACAAATCAAGCCTCAGTAAAGTTAAGAAAATTGAAATCATATCATCTTTTCTGACCACAACACTTTGAGATTAGAAATGAATTACACGGAAAAAAATGTAAAAAACACAAACACATGGAGGCTCAAAACTATGTTACTAAATAACCAAGAGATCACTGAAGAAATCAAAAAGTAAATCAAAAAATACCTAGAGACAAATGACATGAAAACACGATGATCCAAAACCTATGAGATGCAGCAAAAGTAGTTCTAAGATGGAAGCTTATAGCACTACAAGGCTACCTAAAGATACAAAAAAAGTCTCAAATAGACAATTTAACCTTATGCCTCAAGAAAGAAGAACAAACAAAACCCATAGTTAGCACAAGGAAAGAAATCATAAAGATCAGAGCAGAAATAAGTAAAACAGAAACAAAGAAAACAATAGCAAAGAACAATAAAACTAAAAGCTGGTTCTTTGAGAAGATAAACAAAATTGATAAACCATTAGCCAGACTCATCAGAAAAAAGAGGGAGAGGACTGAGATCAATAAAATTAGAAATGGGAAAGGAGAAGTTACAACAGACACCGCAGAAATACAAAGCATCCTTAGAGACTACTATAAGCAACTCTATGCCAATAAAATGGACAACCTGTAAGAAATGGTGAAATTCTTAGAAAGGTATAAGCTTCCAAGACTGAACCAGGAAGAAATAGAAAATATGAACAGACCAATCACAAGTAATGAGATTGAAACTGTGATTAAAAATCTTCCAACAAACAAAAGTCCAGGACCAGATGGCTTCACAGGTGAATTCTATCAAACATTTAGAGAAGAGCTAACACCCATCCTTCCAAACTCCTCCGAAAAATTGCAGAGGAAGGAACATTCCCAAACTCATTCTATGAGGCCACCATCACCCTGATACCAAAACCAGACAAAGATACTACAAAAAAAAAATTACAGACCAATATCATTGATGAATGTAGATGCAAAAATCCTCAACAAAATACTAGCAAACAGAATCCAACAACACATTAAAAGGATCATACACGATGATCAAGTGGGATTTATCCCAGGGATGCAAGGATACTTCAATATACGCAAATCAATCAATGTGATACACCATATTAACAAATTGAAGAATAAAAACCATATGATCACCTCAATAGATGCAGAAAAATCTTTTGACAAAATTCAACACCATTAATGATAAAAACTCTCTAGAAAGCGGGCATAGAGGGAACCTACCTCAACATAATAAAGGCCATATACGACAAACCCACAGCAAACATCATTCTCAGTGTTGAAAAACTGAAAGCATTTCCTCTAAGATCAGGAAAAGACAAGGGTGTCCACTCTTACCACTATTATTCAGCATAGTTTTGGAAGTCCTAGCCATGGCAATCAGAGAAGAATAACAAATAAAATACAAACTGGAAAAGAAGAAGTATAACTCTCACTGTTGGCAGATGACATGATACTATACATAGAGAATCCTAAAGATGCCAGCAGAATACTACTGGACCTAATCAATGAATTTGGTAAAGTTACAGGATACAAAATTAATGCACAGAAATCTCTTGCATTCCTATACACTAATGATGAAAAATCTGAAAGAGAAATGAAGGAAACACTCTCATTTGCCACTGCAACAAAAAGAATAAAATATCTAGGAATAAACCTACCTATAGACAAAAGACCTGTATGCAGAAGACTATAAGACACTGATGAAAGAAATAAAAGATGATACAAACAGATGGAGAGATATACCATGTTCTTGGATTGGAAGAATCAATATTGTGAAAATGACTATACTACCCAAAGCAATGCAATGTATACCACCCAGATCCAATGCAATCCCTATCAAATTATGAATGGCATTTTTTAAGGAACTAGAACAAAAAATCTTAAAATTTGTATGGAGACACAAAAGACCCAGAATAGCCAAAGCAGTCTTCAGGGAAAAAAATGGAGCTGGAGGAATCAGCCTCCCTGACTTCAGATTATACTACAAAGCTACAGTAATTAAGACAATATGGTACTGGCACAAAAACGGAAATATAGATCCATGGAACATGATAGAAAGCCTGGAGATAAACCCACGTACCTATGGTCAACTAATCTATGACAAAGGAGGCAAGGATATACAATGCAGAAAAGACAGTCTCTTTAATAAGTGGTACGGGGAAAACTGGCCAGCTACATGTAAAAGAATGAAATTAGAACACTCCCTAACAGCATACACAAAAATAAACTCAAAATGCATTAGAGACCTAAATGTAAGGATAGACACTATAAAACTCTTAGAGGAAAACATAGGAAGAATACACTTTGACATAAATCACAGCAAGATCTGTTTTGATCCACCTCCTAGAGCAAGGGAAATTAAAAAAATATTTTAAAAAATGGGACCTAATGAAACTTAAAAGCTTTTGTAAAGCAAACTACAAACAAGATGAAAAGACAACTGTCAGAATGGGAGAAAATATTTGCAAATGAAGTAACTGACAAAGGATTAATCTCCAAAATATATAAACAGCTAATGTAGTTCAATATTAAAAAAACAAACAACCCACTCCAAAAATGGGCAGACCTAAATAAACATTTCTCTAAAGAAGACATACAGATGGTCAAGAAGCACATGAAAAGCTGCTTAATATCACTAATTATTAGAGAATGCAAATCAAAACTACAATGAAGTATCACCTCACACCAGTTAGAATGGGCATCATCGGAAAATCTACAAACAACTAATGCTGGAGAGGGTGTGGAGAAAAGGGAACCCTCTTGCACTGTTGGTGGCAGTGTAAATTGATACAGCCACTATGGAGATCAGTATGGAGGTTCCTTAAGAAACTAAAAACAGAATTACCATATGACCTAGCAATCCCACTACTGGGCATATACCCAGAGAAAACCATAATTCAAAAAGACACATGCACCCCAATGTTCACTTCAGCACTATTTACAATAGCCAGGTCATGGGAACAACGTAAATGCCTATCGACAGACAAATGGATAAAGATGTGGTACATATATACAATGGAATGTTACTCAGCCATAAAAAGGAACGAAACTGGGTCATATGTAGAGACGTGGATGAATCTAGAGACTGTCATACAGGGTGAAGTAAGTCAGAAAGAGAAAAGCAAATATGATATATTAACGCATATATGTGCAACTTAGAAAAATGGTCCAGATGAACCGGTTTGCATGGCAGAATTTGAGACACAGATGTAGAGAACAAACGAATGGACATCAAGGGGAGAAGCAGCAGGGGGTGGTGGTGGTGCTGTGATGAATTGGGAGATTGAGATTGACATATATACACTAATATGTATAAAATGGATAACTAATAAACACCTGTTGTATAAAAAGAATAAATAAACTGAAATTCAAAAAAAAGAAAAAGATGATACAAACAGATGGAGAGATATACCATGCTTTTGGATTGGAAGAATCAACATTGTGAAAATGACTATACTACCCAAAGCAATTTACAGACTCAATGCAATCCCTATCAAACTAACAATGGCATTTTTTACAGAACTAGAACAAAAAACTTCACAATTTGTATGGAAACACATAAGACTCTCAATAGCCAAAGCAATCTTAAGAAAGAAAAATGGAGCTGGAGGAATCAGGCTCCCTGATTTCAGACTATATTACAAAGCTACAGTAATCAAGACAGTATGGTACTAGCACAAAAACAGAAATATAGATCAATGGAACAGGATAGAAAGCCCAGAGATAAATCCACGCACATACAGTTACTCTATCTTTGATAAAGAGGGAAGAATATACAATGGATAAAAGACAGCCTCTTTAATAAGTGGTGCTGTGGAAACTGGACCGCTACATGTAAAAGAATGAAATTAGAACATTCCCTAACACCATACACAAAAATAAACTCAAAATGGATTAAAGCCCTGAAATGTAAGGTTAGACACTATAAAACTCTTAGAGGAAAACATAGGCAGAACACACTATGACATAAATTACAGCAAGATCCTTTTTGACCCACCTCCTAGAGAAATGGAAATAAAAACAAAAATAAACAAATGGGACCTAATGAAACTTAAAAGCTTTTGCATAGCTAAGGAAACCATAAACAAGATGAAAAGACAACCCTCAGAATGGGAGAAAATATTTGCAAATGAAGCAACTGACAAAGGATTAATCTCCAAAATTTACAAGCAGCTCATGTAGCTCAATATCAAGAAAACAAACAACCCAATCCAAAAATGGGCAGAAGACCTAAATAGAAATTTCTCCAAAGAAGATATACAGATTGCCAACAAACACATGAAAGGATGCTGAACATCGCTAATCATTAGAGAAATGCAAATCAAAACTACAATGAGGTATCACCTCACATCAGTCAGAATGGCCATCATCAAAAAATCTACAAACAGTAAATGCTGTAGAGGGTGTGGAGAAAAGGGAACCCTCTTGCACTGTTGGTGGGAATGTAAATTGATACATTCACTATGGAGAACAGTATGGAGGTTCCTTAAAAAACTAAAATTAGAACTGCCATATGACACAGCAATCCCACTACTGGGCATATACCCTGAGAAAACCATAATTCAAAGAGTCATGTACCACAGTGTTCATTGCAGCACTATTTACAATAGCCAGGACATGGAAGGACCCTAAGTGTCCATTGACAGATGAATGGATAAAGATGTGGCACATATGTACAGTGGAATATTACTCAGCCATAAAAAGAAAGGAAATTGAGTTATTTGAAGTGAGGTTGATGGACCTAGAGACTGTCATACAGAGTGAAGTAAGTCAGAAAGAGAAAAATATCATAAGCTAACACATATATATGGAATCTAAAAAAGAAAAAAAAAGGTTCTGAAGAACCTAGGGGCAGGATAGGAATAAAGACACAGACATAAAGAATGGACTTGAGGACACAGGGAGGAGGAAGGGTAAGCTGGGACGAAGTGAGAGAGTGGCACAGACATATATACCCTACCAAATGTAAAATAGATAGCTAGTGGGAAGCAGCTGCATGGCACAGGGAGATCAGCTTGGTGCTTTGTGCCTACCTAGAAGGGTGGGATAGGAAGGGTGGGAGGGAGACGCAAGAGGGAGTGGATATGGGGACATATGCATGTATATAGCTGATTCACCTTGTTATAAAGTAGAAACTAACACACCATTGTAAAGCAATTATACTCTAATAAAGATGTTAAAAAAAAGAGGCAGGGGTTGTCAGACTTTGTAAAAAATAAAAAGTAATGCTGCTTAGAAAAATCATACTTTAAAGACAGCAACGAAATGACAATGATAAATCTATTAACACTAATCAAAAGAAAGGTAGAAGGGGCATTTGTGATAGCCCAAACTGAAAAAACCCAAATATCCATCACAGGTAAACAGATAGATAACCTAACTATGGTATATCCATATAGTAGAATATAACTCTGAAAAACAAACAAAAAACTATTGACTCATGTAACAGCAAGAATAAAACTCAAAGTCATCATCTTGAGCAAAAAGTGCCTAATGAAAAAGAGTATATACTGCATTTTCCCATTTATATAAAATTCTAGAAGATGAAAACTAATCTACAGTGACAGAAAACACATCAGTGATTGCTTGAGGACATCAAGAGGGTGCGGAGATAAGGGAGGTAGGAATTATAAAGAAATATAAGAAAACTTTTGGTGTACATGGATATGTTAGTTATCTTAATTGTGGGGATGGTTTCACATGTTAAAACATCAAACTGTACTCCTTAAATATGTTTATTGTATGTCAACTATATCACAATAAAACCATTAAAAATAAATAAAAATAAATAAATAATAAAAATAAATAAATAAAATAAATACAAATAAAATAAATAAATATAAATAAAATAAAAATAAATAAATAAAAGGAACAACTCTTCCTTACAGAATAAGTCAATAAATGCAGAAGAAATTAGGAAGACAGAAAATCACTATTTGAACACCACAGTAATAACTGTGGCAGGCGTGATCAACGAATGCTAAAAATAGTAGACGACAGTATAAGAAGAAACAGGATATTTGCATAGCATAAAAGTATTTCCTGCCAAATATTTATTAATTACAAAGGGGGAAAATAGTAACTTTACAGTGGAGAAACCTGACAGACACCCACTAAGCCAAGTGATCAAGGTTAACACCATCAGTAGAAAGACATATCAACATCATGCACCACCTGCTAGAATGCACTGAGAAGGGGACATCACTTCCAAATATTTGTCCCACAAATGCATAATGGCAATCTAATCAAACAAAACTTCAGATGAACCCAAACTGAAGGACATTAAAGAAAATGCCTGAGTAGTTGGTACTCAAAGGGTCAAGGGCATGAAGGGTAAGGAGACTAAGGAACTCTAACAGACTGGAGGAGACTAAGGAGACATGAAAATAAAGTGTAATGTGGGATCCTGGACTGTATCTTGAAAAGAAAAAGTACATTAATGGAAAAACTGGTGAAATCAGAATAAAGTCTATAGTTCAGTTAATAATATTGCATCAATATTAATTTCTTAGTTTTGACCACTTGATTATGCCCTATGCAAGATGTTAACATTATGGGTAAAGCCTACATGGAAATGCTCTGCACAATTTTTATAACTCTCTTTTTAGTCTAAAATTATTTCAAAACAAAAAAAAATTTTTTTACAGAATAAATCACAGGGATTTCCCTGGTGGTCCAGTGCTTAAGGCTCTGTGCTTCCACTGCAGGGGGCACGGGTTTGCCCTACATGATTGCCTGAAAGAAATGAATGAGAGAACCTGGAGATGAAATGACTGGATGGATGACGGTAATCCTTTTTTAAAAAATACGTTGTTAAAATTAATTTATTTTATTTTTGGCTGCGTTGGGTCTTCGTTGCTGCACGTGGTCTTTCTCTAGTTGCAGCGTGTTGGGGGCTAGTCTTCGTTGTGGTGTGTGGGCTTCTCATTGCGGTGGCTTGTCTTGTTGCAGAGCATGGGCTCTAGGCGTGTGGGCTTCAGTAGTTGCGGGGCACGGGCTTAGCTGCTCTGTGGCATGTGGGATCTTCCCGGACCGGGGCTCGAACCCGTGTCCCCTGCATTGGCAGGCAGATTCTTAACCACTGCACTACGAGAGAAGCCCTGGATGATGGTAATCTTTGAAGAACTACAGAGACTAGAAGAGATGATAAGAGACTAGATAATGAAACTCTAATTTTTTTGAAAAGGAAAAGAATGTGGAGATCTCAAGTTATAAACCAGTCAGGCTTTAAATCGTGCTTTTTAAGCTCTGCAAGATTTCTGGAAGGAACTAATGAACAGATAGCTTTACATGTGTTTAGAAAGGAAGACAGTGATAACTATGAGCTAGTTCATCTTTACCAAGAAGAAGTCATGTTAGACTAACCTCAGTCATTTCCTGAAAGTATCGCTTGCTTGGCAGATCGGAAAAATACTCTAGCCCTAGTAAATTTGATTTTAAGAAGGTATTTGGCAAAGTCGTTAGAAAGCTTGTGGACCAGATGGTAAAATAAGAGCTAGATGACATTTCAGAAGTCGTATATATTCATTATTGACTGAATGACTACAGATTTATGACTCAATGTCCAAGTTCAATCTATTAGAATTCTCTATTGGCAGATCGAAAGGCTTCTTCTCTGCAATCCTATCCAAATAACCATTTTCCATTAACAAGGATGAAGAAACTCTGAGATGGAAGAATGGTTGATGGTTGCAGAATAGAATTAGGATCTTAATATCCTTAAAGGGATTTTAAAAAAAAACACTTTAAAAAATAAGATCAAGTGGAAGATGGAGGAGATATAATTTATAGTATATGATATAAAATCTTGCTGTACAATATAGTTGGTAGAAGGGCCAACGGGATCATAGTTATCAGAGAGTGATATTCAGCCTACATTAGAATGGGGAATACTGTGGACTTCCCTGGTGGTGCAGTGGTTGAGAATCCTCCTGCCAATGCAGGGGACTTGTGTTTGATCTCTGGTCCGGGAAGATCCCACATGCCGCGGAGCAACTAAGCCCGTGCGCCACAACTACTGAGCCTGCGCTTTAGGCCCGCACGCCACAACTACTGAAGCCAACTTGCCTAGAGCCCATGTTCCGCAGCAGGAGAAGCCATTGCAGTGAGAAGCCCACGCACCGCAACAAAGAGTAGCCCCCGCTCGCCGCAACTAGAGAAAGCCCGCACACAGCAACGAAGACCCAATGCAGCCAAAAATTAAAAAAAAAAAAAGGTTATAAAGAAAAAGAATGGGGAATTCTGACAAACTGTAAAATTTTCCATATTTCACTCATCAAATTTCTTTAATTCATAGAAAAATGAGAATAAGTAAATTCTTATGATACACTTTCCAAATGCCTTTGAAATGAGAATCTTTCTTGAAAAATCATCTTCCCCAGATAGAATGAGAGCCAGGATCTCATTTTAACCAGTTTCTGATTACCCTGGTGAATATAGGTAGAACAAACTCTCTGTTAGCAAAACGGAACAGCCTATTTATTAATGTATCATGGCTAAGGTCAGGTGAGAATATTTATACATGCTAATTTGGCACAGGGCCAGGATGGCAGTAGAGTTAGAGCTGGAGGCAATAGGAGAAAAATAATTATTAAGCACTGGTAATAGATGCTGAGCAGTAATTTTCCTATTGTGTCTGAAGTGCTAACCTTACTTTAACAAGAACCAGCTCCACTTTTATTTTACATAAGAGGATTCCATTAGATCAAAGATTCCTATATTATAAATAAAACAACCCCCCACCCCCAAACAATGACCTTTTAAAATATAAGGAGCAGAAGGCAAAAGTATAGGGGCCACAGAATACACACTAGTGAATTAACCAGAGAATAATAAAACCAAATATAATCAAGTAGGCCATGTAATCAGTTTGCCAGGGACTGGCAACCTTTGTTAAATAGTTCGCCTCAATATCAATCCTTTTCCATTTCATACATTTTTATCTCATAGAGAGATACTGAGGGCCTGAACTAGGATTCTGAGAATGAGACTAGAGAGAAGGAATACAATTGAGCAATATTTGGGTTCTGAAATAAGCAAATCTTAGTTATTATATGGATGTGTGGGGCCTGAGGATGATGTAAGGAGTCTAGGAAAGGGATGGCAAATAAGTTTTAATTCACATGCTATCTGATATAGCATGGATTTCAGCAGAAAATAAGACAGCAGTACACTCAAATTGGGTAATTTGTGAAAAACTTTACCTGCAAAGATGTGGAGTAGATTTAGGGGAACTGGCAAGGGATAGTATATGGCCCCAGGGCTGGCAATACCAAAGACCCATTACACCCCTAAGTCAGAAAAGAGCAGTTTCTAGAATTGAAGAGGGTATTGACAGGAGTTGTGTCCTTCACTGTGATGACACCTGTAAAAATAAATATCTCAATATCACTCTTCTTCCACTTTTTGATCTTCTGTGGATGCCTCCCAGCAAACCCACCCAGAAGACACAGGACAAGAAAGCTCTTGATGTAGTCCTAAAGGTGACTGCACAAAGAGGTGGGTGAAGAATAAGACGGATACTAAGCCTAATCGATTGACAGTAGTTGCCTACAACACCATGTAGAAAAGGATTCTGTGATGTCATCCAACCTCATTAGGATAAACAACCATGAGAGCCATATACCTATTATGAGAATGGGGTGAGGCAGTGTTAGCATGTGCTCATGAATCCTATGCCTGTAATAAGCATGTGTGTCTTCTGTTTCCCAACCCTGGAGTATGAAGACTTTCATACTTCTAGTTTGTCTGAATGATAAGTAGCTATACCAACAAATGAAACAAAAAATACAAGAGGAACATATTAGGGAGCAGGGATGATAAATTCAGTTTAGGTTATATTGACTTGGAGACGCCCAAAGATCATCCCTGGATATATGAATCTGAAGTTCAGTGGGGAAGTCCAGCCTGGAAATGGGAGTTTTGGAATCAACAGTTTATACATGATAGTTGAAAACATAAGAATAGAGAGAACACAGAGAAAAAGAGTCATGGGTAAGTATGAATACTGGGGAATATCAACATTATAAGTGGAGGGCATAGAAAAAACCTGCAAAAAGAAAAAGAGCAAGAATAGTCAGAAGGTTACAAGCAGCACCATGGAATGTAGATTCACAGAAACCAAGGGTGTAGAATATTTGGAGAAGAAAGTTGCCGTGAATGTCAAATGTTGAAGAACAGCCGTGAAATACGGACTGAAAAATTTCCACTGGAAACGACAATTAGAAGATTACTGGTGCCCTTGATGAGACCAGTTTCAGGAATATAATAAAAGAGGAAGCCCAATTTCAGTGGGATGAGAAGTTAATGAGAGACAAGGATGTGAACACTTCAAATATTGTTCTTTTGAATACAATGGATGAGGTGAAAAAAAGAATGAGTTGATGGTAGCCAGACAAAAACAGGGTCAAAAGAGTATTTTTTTAGAGTGACAAAACAAAATTAAAGTATGAGGAGAAAGAGCTAATGGAGTGAAACTGAATAAATAAGAACGAGAGAACTATTAGAGATGGCTGGAGCCTGTTCCCTAAGGGAAAGTGTCTTGCCCACACCCCTCAGTACAGGTGATTGACTATAGTAGGCATATAAATTGGTTAATGACCTATTAAGAAAAGATGAATTGAGCCAAATGGATTCTCTTTGTTAGGAGTATGAACTAAGAAATATGGAAATAATTGGCTGATTAGCAGTGGAAACTCAGAGGAAAGAGTAATGATTAAAAAAAAGAAGGCACAGCACAGCAGTGATGAGCAATGTTAAAGCTGAAGTCAGACAAAATAAAAACCATGAGTGGATGATGGAATCATCTGTTAGGTAGAGCATAAGGAAGTTAGATCTTAGAGAAACAGAAGAGAACAGAGATGTGCAGGGGGGAGAGGTGGAGGCTTCAAGAGAGGCCATGTCCCTCTAAAGGAGTGACACAGAGAACTGCTTTGGTATCTGATAACTTTCCAGTTATGGTTCACTGGTATCCTTACATTAACTCATCTTTTCTCTTAATGTGAATGAGTTTCTGTTCCTCGAATCCCAAACTCCAACACTAAGACAAGGACTAAAAGCAAAGCCGTGGAGGAGTCAGGAAAGGAAAAGTCAAGTGAAAAGGGTTGCTTTGAACAAAACTGAAAATCTAATACTCAGTGATCCTAAGAAAGAAAGAACATGTGTTGATGCAGGAGCTGGAAGGAAGTCCATAGCTCAAACATTTATCAAAAGAAAGCAAAAAACAAAAAAGATTAAAACTAAATGAAGTTAAGCATCCAGCTAAAGAAGTTGGAAAAGAGTCACAGAGCAAGCCCAAAGAAACAAGAAGGAAGGAAATATAAATATAGGGGCAGGTGATGTAGAGAACAACATCAACAACCTCCACAATAGTAACAAAGAAGAATAGCAACCCAAAAGCTGATTACCTGAAAAGATTAATAAAATAAGTAGACTTTGGGCAAGACTGAAAAAAGATGAGACAATGTGCAAATAAACAAAATACAGAATTAAAAAAAGAAAATAACTATAGACATCAAAAGATTAAAAAAGGAGAATGGATATTATGAACAATTATATATTAAAATATTTGAAAATAGAGATGAAATAAATAAATTTATAAATAAATAAATTCCCAAGAAAATGTAAAATATCACAACTATTAAAAGAAGAAATAAAGAACTTGAATAAGTAATATAGAAATTGAAGTAACAGTCAAAGACCACACCTGTGAAGAAACCTGAGGACCAGATGGCTATGCTGGTAGGTTTGAACAAATTTTACGACATATAGAACTCTTATTTCATGTAATTTGATCCAGAAAAATACAAAAAGAATAAAGGCTACCCGAGTTATTTATGAAGCTAATATAATTTTAGCTAGTCAGATAGAAATAGCACCGCAAAAAACAATCCAGCTCCATGGTGAATTTAGTATAGAAGAAAAGCAAAAATATGACCTCATATGTTTGTTAATGCAAAAATGCATTTGCTATTTGTAAAATCTTAAGTCAGAAGATTTCTGACATAAAGCAGTAAAAAGTGTAAATAATATACTAGACAGTAATAAGTTAATATTGCCTTAATATCTACCTTAATGTTATAAGCATGACCTTTTCCTTGCAATTCAAAACTACCGTGAATCCTCAGTGGTCTCAACAACTCCTTTTCTTACTCCAAATCTGCCAACCTCCCCTTCTCCGCCACTGTACTTTGTCACTGCTACTAATCCCTCAGGTGTGTTAGGGTTGAACATAAACTTAAGAACATCTGCTCTATCTCCAGTTCATCTCAGAGGAGGCTGAACTTTTTCTTTCAAAGTTGGTGAACTTCTCAGGCTAGGAAAATCAGACTTCCCAAATCAGGATAAAAGTGAGAAGAGAACGGAGTCCTGGACAAGGAGATGTCTGTCATTGGTCCCCCAAATCTGGTATATCTGGTTAACCTGTTAGGATAACTTAGAAGCACTGGTTTATAATGCATAGGAACCAATGAAATTAGCAGTTCGCTGTTTTGACTGCTGGGGGTACACAATCTGTTTCTCATGGCTTCAACGTATACTCCCTGCTAACCTGTGAGGATGACATAAGGCTAGCAATGCCTTTGGAAAAGGGAGATGTTAATTACAGACCATGTTGCTTTTCTGTTTTGTTATTTTAACTGGGTAGGGGAAGAGAAAAGCTTGAGTAGTGTACTGTTTACTTTCCTTAATTTCAGATTTTTGACTCTGGAGGTGATTTATTTCTTTATTGTAGTATCACAGGAATTAAAGAGGAGATTCCGAAAACTATGGAAAACATAGATGGACATACATTTAAAAGATTAGACAGGAATACTTCCCCACAGGATTGTCAAACTTCTCAATTCTCTAAAACATGCTGACGGTTTATTTCTTTTATCCAGAAACTCTTACAGGAGTGAGAGCCGAATAATTTGCTGGAAGGTCTTTATCTTTACCTCCCTTGGTCTCTACATAACAAAAAAGGCCTGTAGCCTATAAGGTTTCTGGAACTAACTAAATCCTAGTAATGTAGAGCTAAAATTTAGAAATATATCATAACCCCTGGTAGAGAATTACAAGCTGTATTTAAGAGGCTGAAGGGCAGTGAATTTTTTTTTTAACTTAGTTAAAAGCTGCTCGAATTTGTAGTTACACTGAATTAAAGAATGAAAGCAAACCTTTCACTGTAAACATTATCCCCTAAGTTAATACTGGACTAAAATATTTCTTTAAATAAATCAAGAGATAATAATTCCTAAACTCTTTGTAACAAGAAAGAATGGGACAGATTTTTACAAATGCTATCTGTACTCCAGACCTGACAGACAAACACTGGGCAACCATAGGCTGTAAAGGATGAAGAGAAGTTCCTCAGGTAAACTAGTATACGGAAGACCATTTAGCTCAGAGTGGGAGCTGAGGCTGCTTCGCCTTGGTTTGAGTTGCTGCTTAAGGGCTGTAATGCAGATATAATAGCATTAAGAAGTAACTTGGTAGGGAGGGTGAGAGGGAGGGAGACGCAAGAGGGAAGAGATATGGGAACATATGTATATGTATAACTGATTCACTTTGCTATAAAGCAGAAACTAACACACCATTGTAAAGCAATTATACCCCAATAAAGATGTTTAAAAAAAAAAAAAGCACATAGAAAAAAAAAAAAGTTAGAAAAAAAAAGAAGAAGTAACTTGGAAAGGTGTTCAACATCACTATCATCAAAGAAATGCAAATATAAAGCACAATGAGATATCTTCTCACACCTGTCAGAATGGCTATCATCAAAAAGACAAAAAAAAACCCCCAAAACTACACACACACACACACACACACCAAAAAACAGGTATTGCCAAGGATGTGGAGAAAAGGGAACCCTTGGGCACTGTTGGTGGGAAAATAAATTGGTGCAGACACTATGGAAAACAGCATGCAGGTTCCTCAAAAATTTTTAAATAGAATTTAAATTTTAAAATAGAATTACCATATAATCCAGCAGTTCTACTTCTGAGTATTTATCTGAAGAAAGTGAAAACACTAATTTGAAAAGACATATGCACTCTCATGTTCATTGCAGCATTATTTACAATAGACAAGAGATAGAAACAACCCAAGCGTCCATCAATGGATAATGAATGGATAAAGAAGATGTGGTATACAGATACAATGGGATATTATTCAGCTGTAAAAAAAAAAAAAAAATTCTTGCCATTTGAGGCAACATGGATGGAATGTGAGGGCATTATGTTATATGAAATAAGTCAGACAAAGGCTAATACCATATGACCTCACTTACATGTGGGTTTTTTTTTTTTTTTTTTGCCATGCCACTCGGCTTGTGGGATCTTAGTTCCCCCACCAGGGATCGAACCCGTGCCCCCTGCAGTGGGAGTGCAGAGTCCTAACCACTGGACTGCCAGGGAATTCCCTACATGTGGAATTTAAACAAAATGAAACAAAGCAAAACAAAAATCAAGCTTATAGATACAGAGAACAGATTGCTGGTTGCCAGAGATGGGGAGTCAGTAGTGGGTGAAATGGATGAAGAGAGTCAAAAGGTACAATCTTCCAGTTATAAGATAAATAAGTCGTGGGGATGTAATGTACAACATGCTGACTACAGTTGGTAATACTGTGTTACATATTTGAAAGGTGCTATAAGAGTAGATCTCAAAAATCCTCATCACAAGGAAAAAAAATTTTTTTGTAACTATGTATGGTAATAGAAGTTAATGTGACTTATTGTGATGATCATTTTGTAATATATAGAAATATTGAATCATTATGTTGTATACCTGAAACTAATATTATATCAATTATACCTCAATAAAAAAGTAGTAACTTGGAAGATGAAGTATACCAAAAAAGGCAGAGAATAAAGTTTCTTCAGTTTTCAGGCAATAGGGTATATTAGTGGTTCTGGAACTGTAGAGTGCTTAAGAATCACCAGTGCTGCTTGTTAAAATGCATATGTGCAGGCCAGACTGACAGTATTCTAACTGAGAAACTACAGGGTAGCATTTAGGCACCTGTTCTTTTTAACAAGCATTTCCAGGTAATTTTGGTAGAAGTGGAAGTCTAAATGCCACATATTGAAGAACACTGGTCTAAAATATAAAAAAGAAATAGAGTATTTGGCAGTTCCCCAGTTGATTTTGTTAATAAAAACCAATCAAATCCCATGACAAAGATTTGGAATTTGGAATTATGTTACTGTGTGTTGTCTACATTGCTCTTATTACAGAAATATCTATGGCAATAATAAAATGTGATATCACATCTTCCAGAAAACCCGTTCTAATATAAACTTTTGTCTACATTATTAGAAAAACAGACATCTGCAATAAGTAGCACCACTTTTATATTCAGAAAAAAAAAACCAATGAAGTAATTTCTACTTTGTGAGAAAAAAGTAAAACAGAAATTTATATAACATAGTACACCAGATTGAGGGATGCTACAGGAAAAAATTATTAAATGTTCTATTTGTTTTTCAACAGTTCAATACTTCAGAGAGAACTGAAAAAAAGATACATATAAAGGCAACAGGAACATTCCCTTAGAGAATACATGTTATATATCTATATCCCTTGAGGAAGAAATGCAAAACCTGAAACAAATGAATATCATCTGTTTTCAGAATAATGATTTGTAAATATTTGTTTTTATCCCACAACTTTATCAATATATCTATTAGGTTTCAGGCTATTAAGCTTTGAAAAAATACAGAATAATTGAAGAAATAAGCCTATTGTAAAAATATCTGGGCACTTCCATTAATTCTTACATGCTTACTAAAAGTCAGGCAGACTGAACATATTAGATGGGAATGGTATCTGCTGGTAAGAAACCCATTTTTTGTTTTAGGTGACCCCCAAAGTACATTACTTGTGAAATATGTGATGTCAAAAGAAAAGCATTCTAGAGTCAAAATTTACTTTCAGGCAGGAAAAAGAGATTTAAACAGTATAAATTACATTAAATTATTGGGTAGTTGGTAAAATTCCTTGCATTCAGTGCAGAGAGAAATATTAAGTCATTGAGTCATTCAGTCTAGTAAAGCAAGAATATGTCAAAAATATAGCTGGCTGCAAATTAAACCTGTAAATTTTTTTTTGTTTGTGTGCTGAAATATAAACTCATGTGATAAAACTGTTTTTAGATACAGATGTTCTTCCTAGTAAGTATTGTTCTTTAACATTGTTTTCTTAAACATCTAAAAAATAATCAACATTTCTCCAAGTCATTTATAGAAGATAAAAAATACCTTGAAATATAACTTGCAACTATCTAAGATTAAATATTCGGAAACCTCAGAATGTTTTCTTTGGTCTCTTCCATTATTAGGTTTTTTAAAGAGTCCTGGGAGTTTCAATTTACTGGCTTGAAATGCAGACTTTACAGACTTATGTGATTTATGACTATGTCTGTTTCCTATTCAGGACCCTTTTCTTGCTTTTCTTATAGAAATATAAAAAGGAATTCCAAGAGAGGTTAATATCAAGTAGATATTCCGAAGTAGAATTCCTTAAAAATCCTGTTACAATTTTTCACTAGCATCACATTGATCTATGAATCAATTTGGAAAAACCCGAGTATACTGAATCTAATATATTAGTGCAACTCTCCATTTAGATCTTTACCGTTGCTCAATAAAGTTTATAGTTTTTCCATAGACATCTTGCGTACTTTTGTTCATTTTATTTCTATGTACTTTAAGTCTTTGTGGCTGTAGTAAACAGCATGTTTTCTAACTTTTTTAACATTAGAAATTCAACTTATCTTTGTCTATTGATTTTATAGTCAGTCAACTTGCTAAACTCTCATATTATTTCTAACAGTTTACCTGTTCATTATTTTGAGTTTTCCATGTAGACAATCATGTCATCTACAAATGAAGGCAGTTTTATTTCTTCCTTTCAAATGCTTATACTTGATATTTCTTTTCTGTTCTTGCTGTGGGGACTCTGACCTCCACTACAATGTTAAATTGTCTTGTCCCAATTTTAAAGAAAATGTCTGTATTACATTGGTAAGAATAATATTTGCTGCATATTCTTGATAGATACCCTTTATGAAGTTAGGGAATCTTCCCTTTTTTCCCACTTTTGCTAAGAGGTTTTATTCCTCCTTCAATTTAGTTGAATGAGTCAACTAAATTATTCAAAAATCTATCGAGATGACCACGTTTTTTCTCCTGTAAATATGCTAAATGACACATACAGATTTTCCCCCCCTAATGTTAAAACACATTTGCATTCTTTTGATGCCCTTCTTAGTCCTGATGTATTTTCTCCTTTTATTCATTGTTGTATTCAGTTTGCTAATGTTTTGTTTAGGATTTGATATTAACATTCGTGAGTGAGAATGAATGATACTTTTATTTTCTCTTGCTGTCTTTGGTTTGGATATTAAGGTTTTGATATAGATGTATTTGCTGAATTTGGGGATATTTATTCTTTTTCTTTTCTCTGGAAGAGTATGTAAGTTTGAAATAATTTTTATTTGAAATGTCAGAGGTCAGTTGTAACTCTGCCAGAAGTGTTTTTTTTTTTAAATGAGGTTTTAACAAAGTATTTAATTCTTTAATGATTACAGAGTTATTTTGGTTTTCATCTGGTTCTTGAGTCACTTCTGGTAAGTGATAATTCTTAGGAGTTTGTATATTTTACCTAAGTTTTCAAAATTTATTGGTATCAAGTTGTTAAGTGTATCCTCTTATCCTTTAATCCCTACTTGATTTGTAGGTGTGTGCCTTTAAAAAAAACCTGATAATATCATTTATTTCTGCTTTTTCCCTTTATTTTTTAACTGATTAAACTTCCAGAGGTTTATCTATTTCATAGGTGTTTTAAAAGAAGGAATTTCAGGCTTTGTTGATCCCACCTGCTAAATGTTTTCTATTCATTCATTTCTGCTCTTTGTTATCTCTTTCTTACTTTTTGTTTTTAAAGCTATTGTTCATTTTCTAACTCATTAAATTGGAACCCTAGGTCTAACTCATTAAATTGGAACCCTAGGTCATTGACTTTCAGCCTCCCTCCTTTTCTAATGTAAGCAGTTAAGGTTATGTATCCTATACATTTGAAATGTTTAGTTTTTGTCCAGTTAGAAGTATTTCCTTTCTGGTTCATGAGTTATTCAAAAGTCTTTTTTCTTTAAATTTCCAAATGTATAGTCATTTAAAAATTTATCTTTTAGCTGGTCTGTAAGATAATTCTCTGAAATTTATTGACATTTTGTGGTTAAAAAATATGGTGTATTTTTGTAAATGAGTAATCACTTGAGAAGAATGCATACTGTCTAATTGTTGGGTACATAGTTCAATCAGACAAATGTATGTTAAAATTTATTATGGTATTGAGTTTATCACTTTCTTCCTTTAATTTTATTGAATTTTAATATATTTTGAAGCCATGTTTTTATGGGTATAGAGGCTTAATATCATTATATATATTTTTATCCTTTTATCTCTTTAGTTTGGCTTGATTGTTGGGAAGTTTAGGTATGTCAGTTCTCTAACACTTGTTTTTGTTTTGTTTAAATTTCACCCATTTCTCTCACCCCCAAACCCTAACTCTTGCAAGCACCAATCTGTTCTCTGTATCTATGAGCTTGATTTGTTTTTTTTGATTCCATATATAAGTGAAATCATACAGTATTTGTCTTTCTCTGACTTATTTCACTTAGCATTATGCCCTTGAGTTCCATCCAAATTGTCTCTAATGCCAAGATTTCATTCTTTTTTATGGCTGAATAATATTCCATTGTACATATACGCCACATTTTCTTTATCCATTCATCCACTGAGGAACACTTAGGTTGTTTCCATCTCTTGGCTATTGTAAATAATGCTGCAATGAGCATGGGGCTGCATATATCTTTTCAAATTAATGTTTTCACTTTCTTCAGATAAATATTCAGAAGTGGAACTGCTGGATCATATGGTAATTCTGTTTCTAATTTTTTTGAGGAACTTCCATACTGTTTTCCATAGTGGCTGCATCAATTTACATTCCTACCAACAGTGCACAAGGGTTCCATTTTCTCCATGCTCACCAACACTTATTTTTTTACTCTTTGATGACAGCCATTCTAACAGGTGTAAGGTGATATCTCATTGTGGTCCGATTTGCATTTCCTTATATATTAATGATGTTGAGCATCTTTTCATGTACCTGTTGGCCATCTGTATGTCTTCCTGGGAAAAATATCTATTGAGATCTTCTGCCCAATTTTTATTTTTAAATTTTATTTTTTGTACATTTTGGATATTTGTCCCTTATCAGATGTAAGATTTGCAATTATTTTCTCCCATTCAGTAGGTTGTGTTTTCACTTTGTTGATAGTTTCTTTTGCTGTACAGAAGCTTTTTAGTTTTATGTAGTCACCCTTGTTTATTTTTGCTTTTGTTGGTTTGTTTTTGGTGTCAAATTCAACAAATTATTGCCAAGACTTATGTCAAGTAGCTTACTGTCTATGTTTTCTTCCAGGAATTTTTACAGTGTCAAGTCTTGTGTTCTTTAACCTATTTTAATTTTTGTGTATGATGTAAGCAGTTCAGTTTCATTCTTCTTCATGAATGAGACTGGCTAATTTTCCCAACAACATTTATCGAAGAGACTATCCTTTATCCATTTCATATTCCTGGCTCCTTTGTTGTAACTTAATTGACCATACATGTATGGGTTTATTTCTGGGATCTCTATTCTGTTCCATTGATCTACATGCCTGTTTTTATGCTAATACCATATTGTTTTAATTACTATAGCTTTGTAATATAGTTTGAAACCAGGGAGCATGTTATATATTACATCTTTCTAGTGAACTGAACTTTTCATTATTATGTGGTGACTCTTTTTATCTCTAGTCATGTTTGTCACATTAAGATTGACGCCCCAGGGCTTCCCTGGTGGTGCAGTGGTTGAGAGTCCGCCTCCTGATGCAGGGAACACAGGTTTGTGCCCCGGTCCGGGAAGATCCCACATGCCACAGAGCAGCTGGGCCTTTGAGCCATGGCCGCTGAGCCTGCATGTCCAGAGCCTGTGCTCTGCAATGGGAGAGGCCACAATAGTGACAGGCCCGTGTACCGCAAAAAAAAAAAAAAAAAAAAAGATTGACGCCCCAGCTTTTGTTTGTTTGGTGTTTGCCCAGTATAAGTTTCTACTACCTTTTATTTTTAACTTTTTCATGTCTTTATATTTTCAGAGTGTCATTGATTGTAATTGCTAATGTTTTTAGACTTGTTTCAATTACTTTACATCTTTTGCTTTCTATTGGTCCCATTTTTCTATGCTTAAAAAAAAAACTCTCTTCTTGCCTTAAAAATTGATTGGCATAGTTTTTATTTGTTTGGAACTTATTCCATTTTCTCCCTTCTATTGGACTGGATATCATACCCTCTTTTTTTTTTTTTTTCCTGCACTGTGTGGCTTGTGGGATCATAATTCCCCAACCAGGGATCAAACTCCAGGCCCAGCAGTGAAAAAGCTGAGTCCTAACCACTGGACTGCCATGGAATTGCCCTCATACACTCCTTTTATACTCTTTTAATTTCCTTGGAAATTTTACTATGAGTACTGATAATCCCTGCTGCATCCCTCCCCAGGCTTTCATGCTGTTGATGTCTGACATTACATTCTTTCCATTTTCTTCAACCCCCGAAACTTTAAATAATATCTATTATTACTACTAGTAGTAATGGTATTTTATATAGATTTTATTGGACTTATTTTATCTGCCAATTTTTTTCACTCATCATTACTTCTACCTTCATATATTTGACTTTGAAATTATTTCCTTTTTCCTGTCATTTTAAAGATATTTTTCTTAATTAATCATTTCCTTTTAGAAGTTCCTTTAGTTTATGTCTGTTGGTGGTAAACTCTGTTTTTGGTTGTCTACATTTTTTAGAACTTTGGCTTGAAAAAAAGTTTCACTAGGCACACAATATTAGGTTTACAAGTATTTTGTCTCTGCATTTTAAAGATATTCCATTGATTTTTAGCTTCCATTGTTGCTTTTGAGGGGTCTGTTGTCCATTTCATTGTTTCTTTTCAACTTATGTGTTTTTACCCCCTCAGGCTGCTTTTACAACCTTTCCTTGCCTGATATCCTACAGTTTTACCATACAATCTCAAGATATGGATTTATTTTTATTTTTCTTGCTTGTTACATCTTGTGCTTCTGCTATTTGTAGATTCTATTCTTCACCATTTCTGGAAAATTATCAGTTATTAGCTCTTTAAATACTGTCTATCCTTCATTTCCTCTATTTTTTCTGTGGGGAGCTTTGATTAGTCTCAGAATTTCCCATTTAAGCTACAAATCTCTACCTTTGTTTCATGTTTTCAATGTATTTGTTTTTCTCATATATTCTGCCATTTTAAAACATCCCATCTAACCCACCAATTCTCCCTTCAGCTGTGTTCAAACTGACACATAATCCATTCTGCCAACTATCTGTCTGTTGACTCTTAAAGTCCTCATTGTTTCCACTGTTTTATACTCTGCTTAGTATTGTATGAGGTGAGGAGTTTGAAAATGCCTGGTTCCCCTGACAAGTTTCCTATTGAATTCTTCCAATAAAAGACACCAGTTGCAGATTATAAAGAAAGAGTTGCTATTTGGGCAACAGGAAAGAGGTGATTCTGGAACCCAGCATTTTGAGAAGAGGCAGTGTGACTTTTTGGTAATTCTGGCTGAGATGACACCACTTTGGTGGATCCAAAAGTGACTGCAACAGCATCTCAGTGAGTCTAGGATCACAGGCTCCAACCAAGAAATGTTAGCAGCTTCTGAGTTCTGGCTATTACTCGTTTTTTACTTTTTATTTGCTCTGCCAGTCATCCTCTCTTTGCTTTCCTGGTCCTTTCTAATAACCTGGGTAACCAATTCCCTGTATTAAATTGTCTCTGTATAAAATAATTAGAATGGTTTTTGTTTTTCTGACTAGACACTGACTAATACACCTATCCATTGAGGATTTCTTTTTCATTTTGGTAATTAAATTTTCCACTTGTAAGTTAAATTCTGTTGGCTTATTTTTAAAAGTATTTCAGGTTTGTTTTTACATATTCTACATCAGATAATTTCAGTATCTACAGTTCTTGGGGTCTAAATTTGTAATTTGTCGTTTCTACTGTAAAAATTAATAAACAGAAACCTCAATTAAACAGAGTCGTGATACCAGAAGAGGGAGCTCTCATGCTCTGAGATGACGGCAGAGCCTAGAGGAAGAAGAAAGACTTCTCTTCTTTCCTGGCAACAATTCTGCCAATCATAAACTCTTATTTTACTATAGCCCTTCCAACTTCTTTCTCTCTTCTATAAAGCAGTTCTCCTTTCCTTGCCTTGTGGAGACTTGCATGTGGCTCACCATGGATGCAGACTCCAAATTTCACTTCTCTGCTGATCCCAAATTGACCCCCTTTTTTTCCCCTGGAGAAATAACTGGCAGCCTATTTGTTTTAGGTCAATACTGCTAAATCTCACTCACAATGGGTTATTTCCTTATGTGTTTGCTGGACTTTGATTATGAACACATATATGGTTGACATAATCTGTAAATAAAACAGGAGGAGGGCTTCCCTGGTGGTGCAGTGGTTAAGAATTCGCCTGCCAAGACAGGGGACACGGGTTCGAGCCCTGGTCCGGGAAGATCCCACATGCCTCGGAGCAGGTAAGCCCGTGTGCCTCAACTACTGAGCCTGCGCTCTAGAGCCCTCGAGCCATAACTACTGAGCCCATGTGCCACAACTACTGAAGCCCACGCGCCTAGAGCCCATGCTCCTCAACAAGAGAAGCCACTGCAATGAGAAGCCCATGCAGCAATGAAGAGTAGCCCCCACTCACCATAACTAGAGAAAGCCTGCGCACAGCAACGAAGACCCAATGCAGCCAAAAATTAAAAAAAAAAAAAAAAAAAGAGCCATCTTTAAAAACAAACAAACAAAAAAAAAAACAAAAGGAAAAAAACCCCACCTGGGGGCTTTAAGTGAGAATTTCTTCTAGCTTCTTTATCTTGTTGTTGGCCTATAGGTTTCTTTCTGGATTAAGTGTTTTTACTTTCATTTGCCATTAAGACAACCCCCCCTGTCTTGTATGTTTACTGCTCATGCTTTAGTTTCAGCCCAAGTTTTTTTTTTTCCTTGCTTGCTGAGGTTTTACTTCAACCTGTGGAACATAACAATGAAATATTAAGTTTTATGCAAGATTTGGTTGTTTACAATTAAGACAGCCCTTGAGAGTAATCTGTTACACTGCTAGAAATGGAGGTCTTCATTCTACTTATTCCACTGTTTTCAAAATAGTATTATTTTATAATAAAAATAATAGTTTCTAAAAAATTTAATGATAATTCAGACGAGCAAGAATGTATTACTCTTCTCTTTCCAATTAAATATTTTCTTTAATTTTAACCATAAATAATAAAACATGAATATCAATTTCTTATGTTTAATTATATTTTACAGTGTACCTCAGACTCTCCAAATTCTTTTCATTTGATGCATTACGTAAAATTCTAACCTCGCTAATATTAAAAATAGGAAGATGTAAGCCACAAAATATTTGTTACTTTCCAAATAGGTCAACGGATAGCAAAAAATTATATGTTTGTGATTACCTATCACACATTTGTAAATAAGTATTTTTCCTATATATACTGTTAAAACATATCTGAGCTATACCAAATTCTAAATGAGTTTAATTAGAATAATAAACACTCTGGAGATACATTAAGATAAAGTTAGCCAAAATTAATAAATAAAAACGTATTGTTTAGAATTAGTGAATTATTTCAAG